>NC_056741.1:1189342439-1189642439 GCF_019279795.1 Protopterus annectens
TGCCCACCACATTCTATAACATTCACAGATTGTGAACTAGGCTTTGATAATATCAGTTGTGTTCTGTTTGTCTTGCAGAACCATGATAGTTAAGTATTGAAGTAAAATATAGACTGCATACTCAGTACCACCGATACATATAAATCAGCCCGATTTTTAATATTTTGGAATGTGATTTCCTTAGGTTACGGCACGTAGTGCGACCAGCAGTACCACAGCATTCCTACAGTGATGATGAAGATAAGAGAAGCAGTTGTCCCCATCCCTCAGATGGAAGCAGTCCTGTGTTAGCCATACTTTCTCAACTAAAAGCCTCACGTACATCACCTACTGGGCGAGCAGCATGGTAAGGAAATGCACATTAGAATGTACTACTGAGGTGAGACAAACAATAATATGGATTACCTATATACATTTTGTCAGATTAAATGTTTCTAAACAAAGACCAGCATTACATAGTAGTGTGAAATGCCTGCCAACACCAGATATCACTTTTGACATATTCTCATTAATTTGTGTCACTGTCACAGATTTAATGTTATAGTACATTCCATGGTCACATTTTTGTTAATGTGACAGAGACCTCAATCTCACATTTAGTGCTTTTGAGTGCTTTAAAAACCAATAACCACTTATGCATTTCAACCTTTTAGCACAAGAATTGTAAACAGAGCCAAAAATAATGGGGGTAAAGGCCCAGAATCAGCAAAACATTTTAAATGTTGCTCTTATAAACTTGGAAAGTTACTAGGATAACAGTTTTTACACGAGTATGTATTTTCTGAAGAACAAGAAGTTTGAAACTCAAATGCTAGTCATTATTTAGTGACTTCACCCCTCAGTGATTTGCCAAAAAATCACAAATTTTATAAGAAACAGATGCTAAATTTCAGGCAAAAATATGGTTTTCTATGAAATCCTGGAGTGTTGAGATGTATGTCACCTACATTGGTAGTAGCTCAAACAAACACTGCAGTTATTAAATAACATTATCACAGATGACCATTATATGTTTAACGAAATAAAATATTTAATACAAATCACATAAAACAATTAGTAAAATCAAATGCATGTCTACAAATTGTGTCATTGAGTACTAACTAAGGAGTAAAATGAATACTGGTAAGGGAAGAAGCTGCTTACACAAATGATTTAATAGTTACTAAGATATTTTATTGGAGTTAATTCTATATTAACTATAAGAGGTGACCATCAGTCTGTGCAGTGAAGTTTGATAATACAAAGCATTTTGCAGGGATGAAGTACAATATATTTTTGAACCCTTTCATTTCTTCCAGGAAAACATTCATCATCATCTGACAAGTATCATGCAAAAATAATCCCTCACTGTACTTCCAGAAGTTTTGTCAAGATTTAAATTAGATAACCATAATGCTTTCCCTAAATTAAAAATTGAAATTTCTCATTGTACTTGAAATCATTCTTTGTGCGGTTACCAGAAAGAACAGTGTTGTTACAGTCAAAACAGGAGATGTCTTCTCATTTTTCTGCTCCCCATGATGGGCCTTGTTCAGATCGTATGCAGTATTTGCAAACTGTTTAGATGTTGTTTGTAATACAGCTTGGATTGTGTAACAGTGCATAATATTGACTAATTTATAAGGTAAAACTCACTAAATATCTGTCTACATAAACCTGCTGCAGAGGAGACAGGTAGCATGTAGTTTGTAATTATTGTCTGCAGTTCTTTTGCATATCACAGCATAGCAGTGCTCAACTAGCATAGTCCTATCCATGCTAACACATCACTTCCTTTGCCTTTGAATATAATGCTAATGCTTTTATTGTTTCATAAAACACTTGCAGAAGTGACCAGTTATAAAGACAGATTTGGCACGAGCATATCCACCGGTGCCACCATCAGTGGTTGCATAGATACCAGTAATGTTACCAGTATAAGCTACAGAATTAGTTTACCAACAATCATTCTGCCAGATCAAATGGAAGAGATAGATATGGTGATTAAAGATGCAGTCTCTCACTACCTTCTCCAGACCACATGTTTTGCTCTGGGATATTGTTTCCCACCATATAATTGCCAGTCTACATTAGTCTGCGTTATATGACAGGGTGGTTTCTTCAGAGATGTTAGTTGACTATCAAGCCATTGCCTCATTTAACTCCCAGTCACTTTAATTTCTTCTAATTCAATTCTTTTAATTAAAAAATATACATTTTGTCTACCCTTGCCAAGCTGATCTGCAGTCAGCATTATTAGTCATTTAAGTCAAATACACAACCAGTCATTTAAGTCAAATACACAACCTCTAAAATAATTTGACCCGCAAGGAAATTACTTTTTTTTTACATAACTGTTTTTATAGTGATGAATTCTGAGAGGTCTTCAAACCTGAACCGTGTCCTGATAGTGAAAGATAATTAAGCCTGAAACACTTCCAATGCTGCTATATCATGCACTGCATATAGCACACACCACCTTTGTATACCTGTATCATACTTATCAAGAAACACAGATAAACATTGTTTAATATTAATAAATGAATGATATCTACAAAACTAAGAAAGCACAATATATACAAGATAAAAGGAATTAGGGAAGCAGTGATGGACCTGGTATAATATCTCCTCAGCAGAATAATGTATTTTTTAATTCCTCTTCCCGAGACCCACCACAGGATATGGTGATCAGATGCACCCAGTCAGCCTATTCATTCCATAGGGAAATTAGTTGTACATCCCTAGGGAAAAGTCCTATGGCCTATGCATTCCTGCCTTGGAAGCCTTATTAGGCGATCCGTTTTCCCAGACGAAACAATAAGGTGTTAGAGATCAGGTCAGCCAGCTTGCCACTCTGAACGTTGCATCCCCAGACTGCCTGCAGACTCATTATGATTACCTCATTGATGGGGGAGGTGTGTATGCCCCCATGCACACATCCTGTTCCCCATCACAGCAGCAAAGCTCCTCCATGAAGCAGTACACATGAACACAGACACTAGAGGCAAGTGATAACACAAAGCCACTATTAGGTGTCATCAATGACATGAGCATAGCAGCTCCTGTCCTTCCACAGATGAGTGGACTAGTGCTGGCCACTCAAGCTCATCCTCTCCCACCCATTTCCCTAGATGCTCATACTGCTAGTCGAACAAGGTTTATCTGGGCTGTAGTCAGGGCTTCATCCCTCACAGGCATGGGCCCAAAGGAACAGAATAATATATTTCTGACTTGAAACTGTAACACTGTATTCCTACAGAAAACAATTTCTAAGCTGTGTTGCAATAGTAAAAAATATACACAGCAGTCTTACTGTGTGGTTAAGTCTATTCTATTCACATTATTCTCTGGCTATAATACAGGATCTGCTTCAGCATGGCCATTTGTAAGTCAGTCGTCAGTTTTGGTGCTGGCTCCCTGGCCTTGGCTGTGACTCAGCTGACTTAGGTTTAATTAACACATCAGACAATGGAGGAATCACCTGGGAGGGCAGAAGTAAACAGCCACTGTTGGCTTGTTCATACTGTAGGGAATGAAGGTTGGTCAGTCTGCAGACATTCTGACTGTTGTGGTGGAGGCCAGGTTGCCAGTAAGCAATATCCTTCCAGTAGTATTTTTGAGAGCATGCACTGCCCTTTGGGGGAAGACAGCACACTGTCATGTAAACTAGCATAGATATTAGCCATCTGGGGATGGAAACTTAGGGCATCACCGGATAAATGTGATGGATGACTGGATGATGGTCTCTCAAGATTAGTTGTTACTGGAAAGGTGTCAGTCGATCATCTGAGGGTAATGCTACTCAATGCTAGAAGTCTAAGCCTCAAAATGCATTCACTAAGGCACGCCTTAAAATGGAGAACATCGACATCTGTGCAGTGACAGAGACCTGGTTCAAGGTTCCAGAGAGCATCCCTGCATTACCAGGCTGTAATTCATACCACACCTTTTAGCCACCTGACCTGGACCGAAACACTAAAGGTGGAGGCGTGTCCATATTCATTAAGGATATCCACACCTCCAGGCTAGTTGCTCAGCATAATGCATCCGAGATTATCCAAGTGCAACTAACTCTGGGCAAGACTGCAATCCAAATTGTAACTTGCTACAGATCCCCCACCATGCCCCAGGATTCCCACTCCTCATATCTTGATACACTGGAAAATATTAGGGTACAAGCCAACACCCTAATAATGGGCAACTTCAACTACCCCACCATTAACTGGGAAAACTACTCATGTACCAACTCTTTTGCTCAACGTTTTCTGGAATTCATAAATTCCAATGCCTTGGATCAACGTATCCACACCCCCACCAGGGACAGCAATATCCTAGACCTGGTCATTACCAACATGGGTGACCGGTGTTCCACACCAGAGGTCAATTTCTCATTAGTCAGATCCAACCACAAGCTAATCACCCTAGACATCAACATCCCTCCTCCACCCCCCCACCCCCCATTAGGGAAACGACTGCAAAAAATTTCTCCAAAGCCAACTTCACGCTTCTTAAGACAGAAGTGGCAAACTTCACGACACCCATGCAGACAGACAGTAGAGGTATGACTGCTGAATCCTACACAAATGCACTTTATAAGCACTTACACGAGTGCATGGATCATGCTATCCCTAACAGAACCAAGATGCTATCTCCAAAAAAAAAGGAAGCCAATCTAGTGGTCCCCTGCCATAAACAAACTCTACAACAGAAGAAAGAAACTGTTGCAAAAAAGAGTAAACTCTCATGACTGGAAGAACTCCCTGGTCAGCCTCAGTAAGAAGCTGAGATCCCTCATAAAATCCTCCAAAGCTAGTTATGAAAACAAAATCACCACTGATTCTAAGACATCCATGAAGCATTCTATAGCTATGTTAAGAATCTCAGTGGCAACGCTCACATCTGCTTTGAGTTACAACACAATGGCACTAAATATACAAAACCAACTGATATTGCCAACATCCTGGCACAGGGGTCAGTGCTAACTTTACCCCCTCTCACCCCCTAAAGTGCCCATCTCTATACCGGAAGAATGGAAAGTTACTGAAATCACGGCTGCACAGGTAAAAAACACACTCTCCAAAGCCAAGAACACAGCATCCATGGGACCAGACAACATCCCAGGCTGCATTCTACATGAACTACATAATGAACTGGCACCCCACCTAAGCACCATGTTCAATCATAGCCTCACCTCAGGCTTTGTGCCCACTGAATGGCACACAACGATGGTTATCCCACTCCACAAAGGGGGAACCACCACGGACCCCGGGAACTACCGCCCCATTAGCCTAACGAGCCTGGTCTGCAAGGCTATAGAATATTTCATCATAGAACTTATAAACAAAGACATTGGTAATCTCCAAACTTTGGATCCCACCCAGTTTGGGTTGTAAAAGGCAGATCATGTCTCCTAAACCTGACTGACTTCTCTGAAGCAGTCACCAAAGCCATAGACAAGGGTAAGGTGGTTCACACAGCCTATCTAGAGCTCACCAAGGCTTTTGACACCATCCCCCACTTTGGAATTATAGATAAACTCAGTAAACTAGGTATAAATACCTATGTCACAAGATGGGTTGCCAACTGGCTCACTGACAGAACCCACACTGTAAAAGTAGCAGACTCCAAATCCGACTTCAGACCAGTGACAAGTGGAGTACCACAGGGTTCAGTCCTGGGTCCTTTCCCTGTTTAGTATCTACTTTTCTGAAGTACAGGCTAACAGAGAAGGTCTTTGGCTAATGGAGTTCACAGATAACTGCAAACTAGGAGCCATAATTGAAACTCCTAATGATGTGGATATCCTACAAAAGGGCCTCACTGAGACAGATGCCTGGTGTCAAAGCCATGGCCTCAAGCTCAATGCCAAAAAGTGCATTGTCATCCCCTTTGGTAAAAACTCTGTACCCATGAGCTACCACATAGGTGGTAGTCTACCTAACACCGAAAGTGTGATAAGAGATCTTGGGACACAGGTGGACAGTAGTCTCTCCCTTGATAATCACATCGCCACAGTAGTCAGGAAATCCTTCTACATGACACACCTCATCACAAAAGGTTTCTCATCTAGGAAAAAAGAGGTCATTGTTCCCCTCTACTTGTCACTAATTAGACACATTATAGAGTCCAATGCCCCTTTTGGTATGTACCTCACAAGACATCTACAACAACTGGAAAGGCCGCAGAAATACCTCACAAAGAGGATTACTGGCCTCAAACAGATGCCCAACGCAGAGCATCTCAAAAAACTCCAGCTTTACTCCATCACATATCGCCTACTCAGAAGCAATTTCTGCCTAACATACAAAGCTATGTCAAACCCAGAGCTGTTGGATATGCTCCACCTAAAGAAATTTCAACCCCTCCAAGCTGCACGCTCTAGGGACTTAAACCTGGTCACCACAATAAACAGAACATGCTGAAGGGATAGATTCCTGTCCCAGAGACTTCCCATACTCTGGAACAGACTAGGTATCTATATCAAACAAAGCTCCTCATTAGTACTCTTCAAGAAAAATGTTGATGATTGGATGGGAAATAGGAAATTCACCCCAGGGATCACCTCTGTGACTCTGCTCGACAGGAGCACAGGAAAATAATTTTCTTGGGTGGTGAATGCCAGGGTACCTTTTTGGCTAGGCTTGTATAGGCCCTAGGGCTGATAGCCTAGTTTCTACCTATGAATCTATGAACCTATAAGGATAATGATTGGCAGGCATTTGAATAAGGCTGCATTAAAAGAATTCCTTTGTTTTATATCCAGCTCAGTAAAGTTATGAGCTGTTTGGTGAAAAACATGAAAGAGAATGAAGGCCTTCAATACATTTTTAATGGTCTGTCATTTCTGTGTGGTAATAGTCTTAGGAGTTTGTAGTGGCTTCCATTCTCTTCCTAACTAACAGTAATAGGAGTTTACATTGACTTCCATTCCATAGGAACAACTGATCGTATGTGTGCTGCCATGGATGAAGGGCAACTAAGTGCAGGCTTATTCATAGACCCAAAGTAAGCTTGGGAGGGAGTTCATCACTCCATACTCTCAAAGCAGAATATGGCCTTTACAGCAAATCTGTTCCTATATATATCAAACTACATCTCAAACCAATCATTTATTGTACTAAATAAACATCAACTGTCCTCAGCAGGAGCATTTTCATCTGTAATGTCTCAGGGGTCCGTTTTAGGTCCTATACTAATCTCATCTTTCATTAATGACACCACCAATGTTGTTTCACTCACATCATTGATGCTGTATTAACATTTAGCTGGGAGAGTTTATCAATAATATCTAAATATGGAATGGTGTTGAATCCCTACAGATTTTCTTTCATCTGTTCCTTTAGTGACCTTTTCAAAGAAGTCAACCAGGTTAAGCATGCAGGATTTATCCATGACAAAACTGAACTTGCTTGGTCAAGATTTTGTAGATTACCTATGTCCTTATTTATTAACTCCATAATGATCCTCTCCATAGTCTTACAGATGAGGCTTGTCAGACGTATGGGGCTATAATTATGTAGGTCCTTTGATGGCCTGCCTTTGTGCAGGGGTGATGTCTGTTGCTGTCCTCCATTTGTCTGGCACAAAGCCTGTTTGGAGACTGATACTTAAAAGCCTCTGCAACATGTTTGACAGGTCATATTTCAGCCTGTCAAGTTTACAGCCTGGTATATTATGGGGCCCATAGAAAATGTGTTCTTGGAAAGTGCTTTGAGGATTTGTTCCTGGGAGATTTGATGGGCAGTGTTGATGCAGGTATGTGATATGAGAGTATAGGGGGAGGGGAGATTGATGTTAGCCAATCTACTAATGGAAAATTTATCTCTATGTCCTCAGGCTCTGAGAATGTGCTATTATGTACTATTAGCTCTGTGCATCTCAGCATTGCAAAATTACACAGTGAAGCACTAACAGTGACAAGAATATCAAGCATTGACGTCAGAAGGTGTTTTTCCCCATTTAGTCCACTTTTTTGCTTTTGCAGGACTCCTGGGAATCCTGACAGAACTATAGATGTGAGTGCATGCCAGAAAGAAGCACAACAGCTCAAAAATGCTGCAGGTATGTTCTTGCCACAACTAGGCAAAAATAATAATTTTGTTGAAATAGTCTAACCAGTCTTAAAGTATACTGCTGAAAAAAGGGAATCAGTGATTAGTACATAAGTGTAAAGTAGAACATAGTACAAATAATGGAACAGTGTTTAGATACACAAAATTGTCCTCAGCAATGCAAAATTATACAAACTACATTATGCAATTTTCATAAGGATATTGCTTAGTAGGTATCTAGGATTAAGAAAACATTTTATGTAGGAATGGAGCAGCTAAGTAACTGGAGCAGTGTAGCTAGGGTGGGGCAAGAAGGGCAACTGCCCCAGGTGCAAAGTGTTGGGGTACATGATCAGCTGATTCCAGTATTACTTTTAAAAGCTAGCTTTTAAAAGACGGCATGCATTTATGGTCAAACCTGATGTGCTGTAGCACTCCATGTATGGTCTAAACTGTAGCAATTGCTTGCTACTTTATAACAAGCAATTTGCTACAGTTTAAAAGTATTTTTTTTTTAAATAAAATCTGAGAGTTGTAGAACTCCCTGCAGGCAGGGTGCAAACCGTAGCAACTGTTTGCTGCATTTGTTACAAGCAGTCTGCTTCAGTTTAAAAAGAAGAAATGATTTTTACATGCATGATTTGGAGCTCCAAGCAGGCAGTATATAAACAGTAGCAACTGTTTGGTACATTTGTCATTTGTAGCAAACAGGTTGCTACAGTATAGTAGAAGAAAGTATACTGAAGGAGGGTTGGGGGCAGGGAACAGAAATGGGACCAGAATGGCTAGGACAGGAGGGGTGTGTGTATCTTGCATCTGACCACCTGGTTGGGGGGTGTAGATTTAATTGTAATAAGATGATCACTTACAATGTATCATTTGGCTTATTACAGTGAAATGCTTTTTTTTTTCTTTTTGTTGCTCTTTACTGGAGCACTGGTTCATACTACTGGCCCAGGGCGCTAGTTGAACCAGAAAGGCTTCTGGACTAAATACTAAAGCAGATGATTATTTTGAAAGCTGTAAGAGGGATGAAACACTGCTAGAAAATAAATCAGAAAGTCTGCCTGCAGATTATTCTGGATAAAATTATGTAGGATTAGTCAGAATTCCTGAAAAGTATTTCAGCAAAACTGTTGCAAGATGAGGCAGAAAACCTGAAAAAATGCTTTGTGGGACCATGAAAGAAGATACAGATGAGATAGGCTATGTATAAAGGATACATAAGAGATAAGCTATATATAGAAGATACAGAAGAGATAGGCTATAGGGGATACAGAAGAGATAGGCTATAGAAGATACAGAAGAGATAGGCTATAGGGGATACAGAAGAGATAGGCTATAGAAGATACAGAAGAAACAGGCTATGTATAGAAGATACAGAAGAGATAGGCTATGCAGAGAAGATCCAGAAGAGACAGGCTATGTATAGAAGATACAGAAGAGATAGGTTATGTCTACTGAAGATCCCAAAGAGAATACAGAAGAAGAGCTGCCAGAGCTTTTCTAACCGATGCAACATACCTGAAGATATAGACCTGAAAATGGATATGGTTCATCATGGACAGCAGGGCACATAAAAGTATGTCTTGTGCACAGTGTATATGAAAACTTTTCCTTGTACAAAATAAAAAAAACCTCAGGGATCTAGGCAGAAAAGAAATACGTCTCATTTGTGATGATTCTTTTTGACTGCTATAAAATGCCTACAACAGCATGAAATATGAATTGAGTAAAAGAGGAGTCCCATCAAGAATACAGTATCCAGACATACATATATGAGGTCACCAGATATAATTGAAAAACATGAGTGAAGCCTGGTAGGAAGATATGTTTGGCAACTACAGTGACAAAAAGCAGAGAAGACTAGCCCAGAAATAAAGGGTGTACTTCATGATGTCGAAAGCCGACAATATCGAAGCTGATATTGTCAGCACCACAACAGAAAATCGTGCAGGTAAATGGAAATCTCCATAGGGGGAGATTTCTGTTTACCTCAATGTGGTCTTGGAGTTGGAATATTTAAGTAGGGGGGTGTGCAGGGGGGCTTGCCCCTCTGCCTATGCTAGTTAGTTTTTATTTTTGCTTGTTTTTTTTTTAAAACATTATTCGATGTTTTACTACATCGATCACTAGAGGTCGATGTTTAGTGATTCGATGTAGTAAGATTTCAATAACGTGATATAGACGTGAAATAAAGTGGGTAAGCTAGAAAGAAAACAAATAAGCTCAGATCAAAAGTTCGCCATATGCAACAAAAGAGATAAAGCAGAGTATGACAAAAAAAGATGGTGGAAGCAGTGGAGAAAACATAACACAGAGGAAGCAGCAAAATTGATCACGATCTGAGTTACAGCAAGAAACAGAAACTAGAATACTAGGACTGGCAGTTCAAATCCAGGAACATTTTAACAATGAAGGAAAGGAAATCTAGACAAGAGAATCAGATTGAAAGAACAGTATAAGCCAACAAAAAGAAAAACAAAGGCCTGCACACATGCCAAGACTAAAACTGAGCAGTAACTGCAGCAGAAAGCAGTTCTGATTGGAGAAGAGCATCAGATGGGCTGGAACTTCAGAAAGATGATAACTAGCCATTTCTATAACAAACAGCTGAAGTAACAACAGAAAGCAATATATAGATAGGTTCATAGATTAGTACTAAGCTAACTGCCCTTACAAGCCATTTTAAGCCTAGCCAATTATCCCTTGTGAGACTCACACCCTGCACCTTGTTGTTGTAAGGCAAACATCTTAAGCATTAGGCCACCCCAAAAGTAGCTGGGGGTAGAATAATTCATTGGGGGAGAGCATAAAACTGAAATATCTTAAGAAATTGAGCCAGACGGGATGCCAGTAAAATAAAAAAATGAAGAGAGAGCAATGGAGCAGACATACTTACATCGATACCTCCTAAACAAGATACTATAAATAATATATTAGAAATAGAAAGAGAAAAATAAATCAAAATAAAATGATTCATTGAGAAAAATTGATATACATATGTGGGTTCGAGGAAATGTTAATAGCAGTGGTATGAAAGAAGAAAGCAAAACAAGAAAATGAAAGGAGAAAGCAAAACAAGAAAATAAAAGGAGATGCTCACCGCAGAATAAGTAGCATACGTTTCGGAAAGGCACAGGGTGGAAATAACACGGAAGAGGGACTGACTGAATGATGAAAAGAGGCATGCATAATTACACACAAGGCAAATAACTGGAGGAGGGAATGGACTGAATAACAAAGGGAAGACAAAGAAGGCAGATGAACTAAATAAGGAAGAAAAATGATGGACAGGTGGATAAAGAAGTGCAAGGAGGAAGAAAAGGGTAGTCTCAAAGAGGAAGGGAAGTTCAAGGAAAAGGGACAGAAGGAAAAAGTAGGTGAACTTCAAAAAGTTAAAGGGGAAAAAGATATTTAAAAGGGGGTACTGCAAGACAGGAAGTAACATCAATAGAGAAAAGAAGGAAATGGAAGTGCAAAGGGCAGTTGACAAGCTATGGAAAAGAAAACATACAGAGAAACAAAGGAAACATAGGACAGATGGAGGTACAAGATGCATATCCACAATTGTGTTAGTTACTGTGTAAGAGATGTGGATTTCTTTTCAAAATTATTTGAACAAATTTAGAATGGTGTGTGTGTGTGTGTGTGTGTGTGTGTGTGTGTGTGTGTGTGTGTGTGTGTGTGTGTGTGTGTGTGTGTGTGTGTGTGTGTGTGTGTGTGTGTGTGTGTGCACGTTTGCGTGTGTGTGTGTGTGTGTGTGTGTGTGTTTAGGGGGATAGAGTATTAGGCATGATACATATGTAAGAAAATGAGACAGTATGAAAGTGGAAGTGGCAGGAAAGAGCACTTATATGCATAATGTTGTGTATTCACATTTTTTTTGTTGTTTTAATACATTTCTTAAGGATTTACAGCAGAAGTATAGCTGTCCATGTGCACTATCATGAGCTAATGTAATGTTCTAAAAACCTAACAGGCAATGTGACATGCATTGCATAGCTTCCCCTTTTGCCTTGTATTCTTTTCTTCCCATTTATTCTTCCATCTGTGGCATTTCCTTCCATCTTTTAATTTTCATTTTAACATTGGGAGAATCACTTCTATATCATATCTCTTTTGGACATTTTCCCATTCATTGAACATCTCATGTCCCCCCTATCTGATCTCCCTTATTATTCTCCTTTATGAAGAAAAACGGTTTAGTTTGACATTCTTTTCTTCTTTGCTCCTTCTCCATTTAACCTGTTGTAGTTACCTGTGACAGACATAAGTAATGAAGAATCCGCAGATGTTCCAAGGTCAACCTCTGATGTCTCTAGGTTTGGAGATTTGCCTTCACCACATGCAAAAGAAAGGGGGGGGGGGGGACATACCGTATTTTGTCTCCTTATAGAACCACCACCAGTTTCATTTGTTTCTCTACATTGCTGTATGTTTCCGGTGACTATTCAGGCCCTGGATGCATACTTCCAAATGTCCTCAAGTGTTCTGTTGTGTATCTTGCCAGTTCTTTAGCCACTTCTTTTCTAATGCAATATGCCCACACACATTCCTATATTTAGGTAAGAGATGTAGTGAAGAATTGTCCAGCTCCCATGTGGGCTCTTTCACTTTCCATTGCTTTGTTGTCCAAGGAAAAGCAGGTGAAACAGCTTAAAACCATACTCTGGAAACATCTTATGTTAACCCTGATGCTGACTGGCAAGTCAGTGTTTGCCCCAGCAATCAAACAGGCCAGAGATTGCCTGACCTAAACTCAGGCCCCAACCTTGATACCAACCCCACATGTTGGCAAATACAGATACAAAAGGGCCAAACCTCCTTTGTCTACTATCCTAGCACCTAAGGATCTCATGGGGAAAATTACCCCTGCTAGAGCTGTACATTCAACATACAAAGCCATAATCATAGAAAAAGATGGGCTTTCAATGGACCACAGTATTTCAGATGCTAGATTACAAAACGTTGTCTAAGGCCCTTTGTGATGTCAGACAATAGTCATTGTCTCTCCATCCCATTTCCCCTTCATCTAAGAATGACTCTCCATCCCCTTTCCCCCTCATCTAAAAACTTCCAGTAGAGGACTTCAGACTAATATCTTCTTACCTTTGCAGTCATACCTACAGTCCCTGACATGTATGACAATGCTGGTGATATTAGGCCAACAGATATCAAAACATGTGATTCTGGTGGTTGTACTTCAGATAGCATTGACTTTTGCTCACTGCATGAGTCTATGCAGATGCCCCCCACAGCCTTGACATTCTGCTCAATACTGCTAGAGCCAATATCAGCACACTTTTAATAAGCAAATTCGTCAATTCAGGGCTTGCTTCTGACAACAGCCTACCCAGTCTACCAGACATTGATCTCCCTACCCTGTGTGACAGCATCCATTGGCTGAAGCAGTCCAAGCATCTATGCTGTCAGTGCTAGAATCCCCTTCTGTGTCACTGCATACCTTACAGTTGTGTCACTGCATGGTTTACAGCTGTGTCATTGCATGCCTTACAGATGTGTTATTGCATGCCTTACAGGAATTGACACTGACAGGACTGACACTGGTGCACCCAGTGCCAGCTCACCTAATGCCCACAATAATGAAACAGACAATACCAAGACAGGCACTGCAGCAGGTCCACCCAGTTTATCAGGTGCCTAATGGACATGCTCAGTATATGCAGGCATGTCACAGATGTAACCCACAAGCCTTAAATTGTTCTGTCTCCCACAAGAAGATGAGAAGACTTTCCTGAACCCTGTCCCAAGAGGGCCTGACTGGCCACCGATGCATTTGCATTTATAGGTAGCCCTAAGTGGCCACCTATAAATCCAATGATATAACCTCCCCCTTGTAGTTACCTGGGACAGACATAGGTAATGAAGACTGCACAGATTTTCCAAGCTCAACCTCTGATGTCTGATGGAGATTTGGCTTCACCTCATGAAAAAAAGGGGGGGGTGCATACCCTATTTTGTCTTCACCAGAAAAGACATCAAGTTTTACCACTGCAGACCTCCTGGGTGGTTCTCTTGTTCTCTTGCTGGACAGCTTCAAAAATTCCACCAATGCAGCAGAGCAAAGCCCTGAAAAGTAGTCCAGAATTAAGAAGTTTGACCATATTTTCTGCCTGCCAAAGAACTGGTCACTCTGGTCAGAGACCCTCAAAGCCAGTTTCAAAAGTTTTGAGCCTTGCATGCTTAACTGAGTTAATGAATGGGCCACTGAAGTAGAAGCTGCTGGTCTATGCTACTACCTCCTCAAATGGAACAAACCACATTGACCAATTCATCTACAACACAGCTGAACATTAAGCCAGAGCCACTGTATTAGGCATGACAATGTAACAGCAAGCATTGCTTCAGCTCACAAATTTCAGGAAGGATACCTTGGGGGTCTTCATAGATTTCCCCTTTACAAAACCTCTCCAGTTTGGTAATGAGGTTAGCAGGTCCCTAAAGACAAGAAATACAAGCGATAGTCCTTGATGGGTATGAGCATCACATTTCAAATCCTCCAATAAGACACAGATGATCACATGAGCCAATGCTAAAAATGGTTTTGTCAGGAGGTCCCATGGAGAGATGAAAATCAAGGCTTCTTTCTCCTATTTATTTATTATTTATTATTTAATTGTATTTATTTATTTATTTGTTTATTTATTTATTTATTTATTTACTTACCTTGTCTTTATTGGGATGGTCAGACTGAGCATGCTGGCCCATTTTCAGTAGAAGTCTGGGGAGAAAAGTTCCATATGACTTTTACATACTTACAAAAAAAAAAAAAGTCAAAGAGAAAGTTTGAATAATTAACAAAGAAATTAAAAGTTGCTACATAGCCAGACTGACACTATAACCAACATCCCTTGGGTAGAACATTTTCTTCTTCTCTAAAGGCCTCAACAAGCCCAGTGCAGCTGCAGCACTCCATAAGAGTTCCCTGACTGGAAGTTAGGGAAAGGAGTGTACCACCACACTTAGCAATAGTATTACATCTCTCAGGACAAGAGGTTAGTGGGTCAAATCCCCAGTGGTTACAGAAAACCACAGAAAACTCTTCAACACCCGAATCATAGCTGGACTACCCACCCAATCAAAGAAGAATAACTGAACAGGAAATAAAAGCCTCATTAAAAAAATAGCTGTCCAGGAGGCCCCAACAGAGAAGACAGGTCAAAGTTGCTCCCCATGATTCTTTTCTGGTGTCAAAAAAGACAAAGGACCTTAGATCTTTTCTGTATCTAAATGGCATTAACAGGAAAATAGTAAAAGAAAAGTTTTAAATAGCTACAGTACAAACAGTATTTCTCTGCCTATTACAAGGAGATTAAATGTGCCGGTTGGACCTACATAATACCTACTAATACATGGAAGATGACCAAGGTGTCCTAGCTGTATCTGCATTTTTGTACAGGAGTCAGTTATCAACAATTCAAGACCTTCCTTTTGGTTTCATACAGCCCCTGTAGTACCTCACCAGTGGCTGTTGTGGGGAAAATCTTCCTGTACCTAGAATATTGCCTTCTTGCTGCCCTTTCTCCAGACGGGTTCAATCAGTACTCTCGGTCACTTTTTAGACTATCCTGTCAACTAGAAATAACTGTCAACAGACCAAGGCACAGCTTACTTCCTCCCAGTGCATCAATTTGTTTGAGTATACCTTACACACAGGTTTGCAAAACATTTTATTCAGATGAAAATCATACCTTCAGTCTTTCTTGAACATCCTGCTACATTCCCAAAGAGCACGGTAAAGCAGGTTCTCAAACTTTTTTGAGTTATGATGGCTAATATCCGTATAGTACCTCTTTCTTGTTTACACATGACCCCTGCAATGGGTCTTTCCATTCCAGTGGGGGTAATATGAGCGGCACATCACAATACATTTCTACTGTTGACTCATGCAGGAAATCTTTGGCATGGTGGCACAACACCCTCAAATTTACCAGAGGCAACCCGTTTCAAACCCACTTACTGTCATCTTTGGTCACAACAATGTATCTACCCTAAGGTGGAAGAAGCAGTTCCAGAGAATGAAAAATCAAGGCTCTTTGACTCACAAGGGGTCTCAGTTAAACATGAAAGTGCTGGAATTGCAAACAGTGCTACTCTCTTTACAGGCATTCCAGGACTAGCTTGCCTAGGGCCTTCTAGACATTTACCCAGACAACATGGCAGTTGATGGGTAGGCCAGCAAGCAATGAGATACCTATTCCTTCCCTGTTTACATAGAATTAATCAAGTTGTTGGACTTTACTATTGTCCACATCCTCATACAGAATGTAGGACACTTTCCAGGGTGACAGAACCCTAGCAGAAAGGTTGAACAGAACCCTGTTCTTTCCCCTATGATGGTCTTTATACAGTAAAACAGCCAAGAGAATACTCTAAAGAAAGGGCCATCAGGAGACAGACCTCTTTGTGCAACCATCAGATATGAACTTCCCCAAATACTTTCCCCTTATTCTGACAAAGGGCAACAGTACGAGAGATGCAATGTTAGAGACATGGACCCATTGTCTTCTGTAAGCCTAAGAACCAATGCCTTCATTCTAAAGATCATTCAAAAATCCAAGATGCTGAAGTTCAAATGAGTCTGGTGTGATTTCCCATCAGACTCTATAGAATCTGCAAGAACCCCCTCAAGATGCTGACCTTTGAGGGCCTGATCACACACCTTTCAGGATGACTCTCACCAGACATTGATGTTCTCAAGTTGTCAGTATAATTTCTCAGTGCAGCACATATTCCTACCTACATACAAAGGGTAACATAAATCTTTTTTTTTTTTTACTCTCTTTTTTTCTCAAACACAGATGACCCTAGTGCCTCTTCTCAATTTTCAGGTCTTTCTACCCCTTCTGATCCCTCCAGCCTTGTTATGATTAGGGTGGGGGCGAACAAGGAGACTGACACATCATGGGACAGCATAATACTGGTACCATGAGGAAGTTTTCCTATTATCCCCACCCCTGCATACCTTCAGTAGCATCCTGAGGGTTGGATATGCAGTGGGTATCAACAATGCACCATCCCTAACTTCTGCAAATGGCTGACATCAGAAGGATGCCCCAGCTGCCTTCAGGAGGAACTTTGTATTTTTTCTCTAGTCTCCACCAGGGAAATAAAACTGTGATTTGTTCCCAGAGTCTACGCCACTCACTAATCTCACCCCAGGATGTGCCCTCCTATCTTCCCTGCCAGCTCATGCCCAAGCTGTTTATAAAATCTAGGTCACTAGACTGTACTCATAGTTTATCTATCCATGCCATGTCACTGGCATAGGTAATAGAAATCTTGCCCTGTTTGTAAAAGTCCTCTTCCAGAAAGACATACAAAGAGAAGTGGAAAAGATTTGCACACTAGGCCTCTCAGTTAGGAATACACTCCAAATTTGTGCCTCTGGACTAGGCTGTGCAAAATCTAGCATAGCTATTACTCAGCACCACATTTGGTGGCCATTTTGAAATTTCATTCAGACCAACACACCATCCACTTGGCTCTTTTAAGAGTCAGAAAAGAGGTCTTCAAAGGAACCTTCTAGATAATGCCAGCAATTAGAGACCCTTTGATTTTAGGAGATATATATATATATATAATCCCAGAAATTCTCAGAAGACCACCAATTGAACCAACACTGAAAACATATCTCAAGTATCTCTTGGGAAGCATCTAAATCATATTATCGAAGACGCAAGATGCCGAACGCTCAAAGAGCGAAAATTCCAAAACTCAAACTCCTTATTCTGGGGGGGCTGTGCCCCCCACACCCCCCACTAAATATATATTCCAACTCCGGGATCGCACTGCAGTGAGGAAAGGGCAAATATCCCAATCTTCACTGTACTACAATCTCAAAAACAGAACTTTGGGTTTTCGGCACTTTCACTATTTTGACATTTGACATTTTGAATTTGCGATAACATGATATAGATCCCTTGGGGAAGACTATTTTCCTTATTGCCATTAAATCATCCAAAAGGTTTTTGGCAATTTAAATCCAATTGGTCAAGGTACCATACCTTACATTTCATAATGACAGAGTATTTCTAAGAATTAGGTCATCATTCATTCCCAAAGTTGTAACTGAGACCAGTTTGAATCATTCTAACAGTGTCCTAGTCTTGCTCACAATTACTGCAGCAAGGAAGAATGATGCCTCTTATAGCATGGATGACCACAGGATACTAAAGGTCTGTAGTAACATAACTAACAAATTCAAAAAAGTGATCAACATTTTATCTTAGCTGCTCTCAAAGAAAAGTCCTACAGGTGTCCAAGGACACCCTCTCTAGATTGCTGTTGTATCATTGGGTCCCTATCATAACACTGAAAGCTCATTTCATTGAAATGGAAATGGTCAAACCATTTCACTGAAAATTAATTTCATAGAAATGTGTAGAAGTGTGTAGAAAGTATGCAAAGGTGTCGTTACTTACCATAGTTGTTATTAGAGAAGTGAATATATCACAGCATGTGTGAATTGGGGTGATCAACGTCATGTTGTTCCCCCAAATCTATAGATGTCCGTGTTTCCTTTCGAACACTGATTCACCATGTGTGGTATGTTTTTCTTTTCTCAGAGGTTGTGTGATCATGTATGTAGTATATATAAGTAATTGGAGTGTGGGGGTAAAGGGGGACTTGTCCTCCATGCAAAAACATATTATTAGGATATATTTCTTCTGGAGAAGGTTTTGAGTAAAATGGGTTTGACATAAGAGTTTCAGTGAAATGAGTTTTTAGTGTTATGACTTGGGCCAAATCCATTCCATGAGAGGAGTGTCTAGTCATGCCACCTTCCTAAAATCTGCCTAGTTAGATGATATATATGCAATTTCCAGTTGGTGAGATCTCAATACCTTCATCAAGCACTACAGTTTTGACATAACCTCCAGGGAAAGATCATCCTTCCAGATTATTGTTGTTAAAGGGATGCTCTCATATTCATCCTCACCCATGTATGCAGCTGGGAAACTCTGTCCTACTTTTTACCAAAGATGCACCACTTCTTACCAGATATAACATTTATGTACAGCTAATATTAAGAGTGCAAACTTTTGATAACATTTTCTTCTGCCACGGCCTAAGATGTGCAAGGCAGAATTGACCTCCTACCTCCTAGTAAACCTAGAGCAACTCTGACTGCAACTAGCTTCTTCTTTCTCCTTTCTGTAGTAGGGGTTGACTGATTATATTATTATTATTATTATTATTATTATTATTATTATTATTATTATTGGTTTGTTATAGCTTTAGTTTACCTAGTGCTAAGAAAAATGAGAGAGCTGAGTGCCAAGCAATATTGTGGAAGCTGGGAAAGGACTTAATAGCATGAAAAGTTCTATGTGCTGAGAGGTTCTAATGCCTGCAGCATGTAATCCTACCTGTTACCAAAGATGGTCACACTTCTTACAGACCCAACACAGCAAACTCTCAGTTAACTGGAACTCAAGCAACCAGCACAAAAAAATCAAAGAAATGCAGTACAATTTTCATGTGTTACACTTTCTGATTTCCCCCCTGCAGAAACATACCTTACAGTTTTAAGAGTTTTAAAAAGGAAGATAGGAATAAATTCCCTCTCTCCCCAACCTAAGAACAAGTCAAACCAAACAAATAGTATAGGGTACAGTATTAGTCAGGCCTATTTTTAATAGGAACTCTCAAGCAACCAGAAACTACAGTTATCCGGTATCTACCAATCCCCATGCATGCTGGTTAACTGAGAGTTTACTGTATTCTGATAACTACGTAACATTTGTTTTCCTTCCACTTTACAAAGACCCACTGCTTGTCTATTTGAAAATTTGTTATTTATATAGTCTTTGCCTTTGCATTTGCTGCCTCACTTGTGGCTGATAAGGCTGTAAAAGATAAGATGACGTATTTACTTATCTAGATGAATAATTAGATAAATATATGAGCAGGCAGCAAGGGTGTTAAACTTGTGCACAGTGATTAATTTCCTCACTTCTATTGGCCAACATTTTAGTTAACATTTGCAAAAGAAATGTAAGACAGAATTAAATGTGTATTCATTAATACACTACATTTGTTCTCAGTGCTGACTTCTAGTTTTATTTTTATATTAGATTTTTAGAGTACTGAAATAGAGTATAACTGTTTGTATGTGATTCTAACTAAAGCCAATAATTTATACAGCACTATACATCTAAGAATGCTTATCAAAACAACAAAAAGGAGTTAATTTGATGACAAAGATGTGAAAACAAAGCCTGTTGCAGCCAATCAAATTCTTGTAGAAATAATTATCTGTTATTTGCATACACATGTTGCCAAGCTACTGCTGTGGCACAGAGGATGATTTTGCATTTTGCTACCATTCCAATTATACTATATATAGTAATAGGGATGCCATATTTTAACAAGGCCAAAGAGGGACGATGGGGTGTGGCCAACAGGACAGGGGGTGTGACCAATATGACACTGGCCACACCCCTACCACGGTCTCACCAGAGGTGTTAAAGGAGATGCAGTATTACAGTTATGGATACATCATTGTGACATTGCAGCATACTGAAAACTCAAACCATTTAAATGAAGTGAACTATTACTGCAAAAAAAAAAAACATTACTCGGTTGTAACAGTAAATAAACTTTAAAGGAATAAAAAACACACTACTCATTAAACAGACACTTGTTTATTTAAAAAGTAAAAAAATTCATAAACCAACCATGACTATTCAGAAAGAAAACTTAAAAAAATCTACATACCACATACAAGCCAAGTATAAAATTAAGACTTTTTATTGTCAGTTAAAGCTAAAGCAAAGAAAAAACACAAAACTACATACTGTCCCCTAGTACTACATACTGCACACTAGCAAATTAAAGCTAAAGCAAAGAAAAACACAAAATTACAAACTGCACCCTAGTACTTTATACTGCACACTAGTACACTAAATCACTTTTTTTTTAAAGTGTATTTTGAATTTGATTTTATGGCTTGAAGAAGGGCCCGATTTGAAACAATATTTGACTAAAAGTCACAAAATTTCATCCCGTAATTTACAGTCATCATTAGTTCAGCACAGTGGTGCAGCAGTTAGAGTTGTCGCCTCACAGCAAGAGGTTCTCCGGTTCGATTCTCTGCTGGGGTGCCTTCTGTGCGGAGTCTGCATGTCCTCCCCTGTGGTTGCGCGGGTTTCCTCCAGGTGCTCCGGTTTCCTCCGATATCCCAAAGACATGCAGTAGGTGGATTGGACACTCTAAACTGGCCCTAGGTGTGAGTGTGTGTGTGCCTTCTGTGGAAGGTTGGGTGCCGGGCTGGCAACTCAACACCGTAAAACTCCACTGCCGATCATGAGCAAACAGATGATCCACTGTGGCAACCCCTAAGTGGGAAAAGCCGAAAGAAGAAGAAAATTGGTTCGGCTTTTAACAAGTCCACACTACATCGGTTTCGCACATCTGTCCATTTACCTTTCACCAAAGAAAAAACTCTTTCTGTAAATGCATTTGAGATCGATATAGATAAAACCCTAGCAATTACCAGATGTAATGTAGTCAGTTCAAGCCCTTCTTTGAAAAGCTTCAGCCTCTTCTCTCCTGGGGTCATAGGTTCATAGGCTGGTACTAGGCTATCAGCCCTAGGGCCTATACAAGCCTAGCCATAACAATTCCCTGGCTATTTCTTCCCACATTATTTACTCATTATTAAGCTTGTGTTACATAACTGTTCGAGAAAGGGCCTAATTGCCAAGTAGTCCCTAAAAAGATAGTCTTCATCTACATCCTGCAGACTCAGGGCTGTGGTCACATTGAGTATGTCACTGAAAGCAAAGGGCTCAGTTAGAGATAATTTAGACAGTGTAAACAAGTAGTTGTTTTCAGTATAATCAAACCACTGTTCTAAGTACTTTACTGATGTCTTCAAGAACACAATGAAGTCTCTTTTCAGTTTGTTAGTAGAAGTGCTGTCTAATGTGCTCATAAGTGCCCTAAGTTTCCCTCCAAAGAAAGCACCTTCAGCTCTTGCCTGCAGTTTTTGCTTCAGAGAGACCATTACACAAAATGTTTCCAAGGCAGTAAGTGCTGATTTTTCTAATGTACTTATGTTCATTAAAATCAACAAGAACTGCACAGAGAAAGTGCAAATAGTACTGGGGCAGCATAGGCAATGCATTCTCCCCATGCTCATTAGCTGAAAAGTACTGCCATATCTGCCGGGGGGTCTCCTCTTCTCCCTGGGAGAGGAAATAGGACTGGAGCACTGGGAGATTTTTCACTACTCTTTCAATGGCTGTGAGTAGTGACAGCCACCTTGTTGGCACATGTCTTAACAGACTCTCAAATTCCATGCCACAAAACTCAAAGAAGTCTTTCAAGTCTCTGGTAATTGTGGCAGAACCTGAGAAATGGCTGAAAAGTTTCATAACAAATGCTTCCACGTCGTACGGTAGTTGTGCTGCAGCTTTTTTGGCTGCATTGTGAATGATGTGGGCAACACAGTTAGCCTTCTGGAGTGATGGGCACTTTTCTTTTAATCTGGTATACACACCAGATTTCTTCCCATAGTTCACACTGGCATTATCAGCCCCATAAGCTGAAATGCTGTTCCAGGGCAAGGAGTGCCTTTCCATAATGTTGGAAATTTGCTGTGAAATAGCCTGTGCAGATTCATCAGGGTCTTCAGAGAAGTCCAAAAGACCATTCACCACCCCTTCTTCTAAAGAAAAATAGTTCACAACAAGTGGAAATAATTTTATGTTCCCCTTGTTGGAAGCATCTGATGAAATTGCAGATGAAGTGCCTGGTTTTTGAAGGTTATGCAAGAAGCATTCCAATGAGTGCGGTCCCAAAACATTTTCGACTATGGCTTCAGCCTTGGTTCTTCCACAAGATAGTTTCTTTGCAGTGTCCGAGTCACTGTACAACTGGCTAGCCAACTTTACTGCACAGTCCAAGCTGTTATAGGAAATATTGTGCTTAACAGCATGGAACACCTCAGAGGCTTCTGCTGCAATGATCCTAAGTTCTGGTCCCTCAAGGTTTGCGTTTCTTGTCCACTTTGTCATCAGGTGACTGGAATTAGCTTGAAGAATAGCAGTCTTATGTTGTTCAGTTGCCTCATGTCATGCAACATCGTTTCTTCCACTGTGAGTCACTAGAAATTCTCACTTGAAGTACCTGCAGAACGCTTTGACATCACTGCATCTCTCAATCCAGTCGAATTCTGTTTTCCAAACATCCTCCCACTTGCAAATTCTCTTGCTGCTGGTTGACTGTGATGAAGCTGCTGCTCTCTTCATGCTTGAATCTGCACTTACCCGATACGCAACATAGTTACCAAAACTGTATTAGTAGGGTGCAGTAACATATTGGTGCACAGCACAAATGATCTGGCTCAAAAAACATTGGTACACAAAAGAACTGGCTCGAAAAACATTGGCATGCAAAAGAACTGGTTCAAAAAACATTGGCACACAAAAGAACTGGCTCGAAAAACATTGGCACGCAAAAGAACTGGCTCAAAAAACATCGGCATGCAAAAGAACTGGCTCAAAAAACAATGGCATGCAAAAGAACTGTCTCAAAAAACATTGGCACGCAAAAGAACTGGCTCAAAAAACATTGGCATGCAAAAGAACTGGCTCAAAAATCATTGGCATGCAAAAGAACTGGCTCAAAAAACATTGGCATGCGAAAGATCTGGCTCGAAAAACATTGGCATGTTAAAGAACTGGCTTGAAAAATATTGGCATGTGAATGAACTGGCTTGAAAAACATTGGCATGTGAAAGAACTGGCTTGAAAAACATTGGCATGCGAAAGAACTGGCTTGAAAAACATTGGCATGCAAAAAAACTGGCTTGAAAAACATTGTCACTCAAAAGAACTGTCTCGAAAAACATTGGCATGCAAAAGAACTGAGGAATGGAGCAGAAAAGAGTTAACATTACAAACAGTTTGAAAAAGGTCAAATAGTAAATGAGGTAATGTAGGGAGCATTTTGGCCATTGAAAACTAACATTAACACAGCTCGTAGAAAATGAAATGCATTATTTTTACCACCGAACAAGCCCCCCACCTCAACCCACCCCTCAAGAAAAAAGTTAACCACATTTTCACTGAACCAAAAAAAACACTAAAATGAATGAGAATGCACAGCGGATACCATAGACCTGATTTAGCTTTTGACCACAGCAGTTAAAAGAAATGTATGGCACTAATTTACACGGCGCAATGATCTATTAATGAACATGCCCAACAGCAGCACTGATCGTAATCGGATTATAATGAAAACAGTACATTGTAAGTTTATTGAAGACACCACTAAAACACAAAATACAAACTTTGCTACTTATAAAAGCAAACTACCCTGTAACAATGACATGGTTTAGCACAATCTCAAATACACCGCATTAACTTCTGAGCATGCATCCACAAAAAAAAAATAAATAAATAAACAGGAAAAAAGTCCTTAAACATTTTACCTTTTAAAAATACTTCTTGCAAGAAAAGTAAAATAAACTACAAAATACAGCAGACTCCGTGGACTCCTTTTACCTCAAAACATAGCAATTAAGAGTAATTTACCCAGCACAGAGATGCAATAAACAGGCCCAAGTAAAAGCAGCACACCCATATTCACATTACAAGCAAAGCAGGACATTTTAACCTTAATACAAATGCATAAAAAATTAAATGCACACATTTACAAGTATAAATGAAGACAATCTTGAAACAGCTTCAGCAAGTTGGCAACATGTACCTACTAGAATAATAAATGCACTACATTAACTGTTAACATTCCCCCTCAAAAGGTAGACTTGTACCACATAAACATTGACTTGCAAGAACTTACAGGAAAAATTACACAAAAGGTATATCCTAACTTCTTGAAAACAGCATTAATTTGCACACATTTCCACACAAAAAAGTGCAAACTATGCTCAAACATTTTCTATCTGCAAAGAGAAAATACCCAGAAAAAGCTACAACAATAGAAATACATCACACTAAATTTATATTTCACTGCCCCCACCAGAAATAAACAACTTCCATACACACAGTTCAGCCTTTTAAAAGTAATGCTTCCAAATCATACCCCCAAGAACAATAACAATTACATATACATACAGGTTTTATACCTTTAAAAACTACTACTCAAAAATTTCAAAATAACCACTGCACAGATTTAAATGCTGCGCACTGCACCCCCATCTACCTCTAAACATTAAAAACTTAAACCACAATATATTCCCATTTAAAACTACTACTCAAAAATCTCAAAGTAACCACTGCACAAATTTAAATACTGCATACTACATCCCCATCTACCTTTAAACATTAAAAACTTAAATAAAGCACAATATTCCCATTCTAAATAACTAAAGCCACAAAATACTATGTTACGTACTTACCACTATTATAGTTTTTGCTGGGCTAGCTTGCTTCCTTCCTGCTGGAATGGCTAGTTGGATGACGGGTTCTGTCTGCTCAAGTGGCTGGGCTGGCTGGCTAGCAGGCTCCCTTGCTGGCTAGCAGGCTCCCTTGCAGGCTGGCTTCTTTGCTGGCTGGCTGTCTTCTTGGCTGGCTGGCTTCTTGGATTAGAAATTTCAGACCTTAAGTATTTCCTTAATCCTTCACAGCTGTAGAGCACTAAGACACAACTGCTCTACAGCTGCGACCTTTATTGGGCTCTTTGAGGTGAATCCCTACCCCCTCCAATCCCTGCAGCCAATTGCTGCTTGATTTACACCGCCCGGACCTAGCAGGCAATCCCTCTAACTGCAAGTCCGGGTTGGTGACGTAGCCACATTGCCGTGGAAGATCCGTAAGTATTTTCAGCTTTTCCACAGCAATGGCAATTCAAGAGCGTTAAAAGTGGAAAACGGGACTTTTAAAGTTCTATTGTCTGTGAATGCATAAAACGGGATGAGAAGGCTCAACCCATGAGTGTCCCACTGACAACGGGATGGGTGGCAACTGTATATAGTAATAATTGGGCAGTAAAACAATGAAAATGTGAATTGTGAGCTGTGTTCATGCAGTGTGGGCTAAGAATGGTGTGAACTTTCTTTTTTTCCTAAGTTGGAGTCTGTTTTATATATGCTGCTGGGTAACAAACCCAACACATCTTCAGCATGTTAGAACATACAGTGCTGGGCTGGTAAAGTTGTATTTGCTATGAAGTTCTATATCTGGAAACCATGTCCTTATAAATGATGACCAGCAGAACAACCAGTTTTTATGGTTATTGGGTATGGTGTTCCACATACCACTAGCCAATAAGAAGTAGGCTTTTCAAGTGATAATGGCCAATAAAATGAGAATTTCTGTACTGACTATTTAGCTGTAGTCTTTTTAAATGATGCTTTTTTAGATGTTTGCAAGCTTGTCATCCATGCCTCATGGCCTGCTTACATACATACACACCCTACGTTCTGCTTGCATACAAAACACACAGTCTGTCACTTAGGTTATAGTCCACACACATGCACTTATGAACAACCAGTTTGCAATCTGATTCTCATGACACTGGACAACTAAATAATTATCTTATTTAAGGAGATGCAATGACTTGACAGATCTCTACTGTAACATAATTTAGTGCACTTATATTTGATTAAGTATGTTCCAGTCTAATTACCCACAATGCATGACAAATGCAGAATACAGTCTATTTATACCTGGTTCTGGATTACATGATTACAGTCTTTGTCCATGTTGAACAGTTACATTTTTGCCTACACAAGGTAATTTCATATGCAGCTTATCTAACCATGGCAAGAGCTAGTAAGGTCTTACTATTTATCTGTGACACTGGGTAGGTAAACTGACGTATATTTAAGAATTGCACTCAGGACTGCACTATGTGGTTTATGAAATCATGTTACTTTCCAGTGAGACCTGAATGATTCCACCAAACTAATTAGACAGTCACTTATGTTTTCCAGTGTGGGATACAAAACCTCTCGTACTGCATGCATTATTTCATTGACACCTTATCTAGTGTAATGAATACATAGGAAATGTGTGCACTGTGCTAAATCACACCAGTAATAAAAGAAAAGGTTGTCAGTAGACAGCATTCACTTTTATAGCGAAACAAATGCTGTGGTCAATCTCCCCATATCCCTGACACACTCACATCTTTAAATATAATAAATGTGAGCTTATACAACCTTGGAGGTAAAGGGAACTTCTTTGCTCCCACAACTATGCAATCTCACTTAAAACACTGGTTATTAGATTGGAAGTGGGATTCAGTTAAACTGACTGATGAATCATTTTCTGATTGCATTTAAGGTGAGGAAACATCTATCTCCTCAAAAAAGCTTTGGACAGTTGCAAAAAGTCATCACAAATGACAGCTTGTTAAACTGCTCCAGATTGTTCAGTTCTCAATGAAAAGTGACTCACTTGGACACTTGAATATCACTCCACTTCTCTTCCTACTTATATAAACTACTGCACTGCCATAACACAGTCTATTTGCATGTAATGTGATGATACTGGATTCTTGAGGCATTTTCTGACTGGATTTTACAATGTGAAGCTGCATTCTAACCTACTTAATGCACAACCATGTTCTGGTCTACATCCACAAGGTACTCAACAACTGAATTCCAGTCTTTTCATGTATGATGCACTGAAATGTTAGATGCTAGTCTAATGTTGAGCAAGTAAGTAAGCTTGGATGTTTTGGCATGTTTTGGGGTATGATCATTTATTCTGTGATAAAGAAAGATGGTTATATTACATTTTACCTGGGCAATGATGTGTGCATCTCTCTACTGAGTTTTTTTATAGACAGTATTGACACTTAAGTAACTGTCAGATGTTTGTTTCAAGTAAGTATTGATAAAAGCATGTTTCTCTTCTTTACTCGTCACTTGAACACCAACTGATGTTTTGTAATCCAAACTTTAGCAATGGCATTATTTTCATAGGTTCATAGGTGTGTACTAGGCTAATGGCCCAGGGACCTTTATTAGCCTAGCCATAGGATTTCCCTGGCATAGTGCCATCCGACCTTAGTTCCCAGTGCCTCTGTCAAGTAGAGCCACTGGATTTATCAGCTGGGTGAGTTTTTTGTTTCCCATCCACTCATCAACATTTCTGTTGAAAAGGGCCAGTGAGTTGCTCTGCTTGACTTGCATGAGAATCTTATTCCAGAGCATGGGCAGTCTCTGGGTTATGAACCTGTCACTCCAGCATGTTCTGTTAATTGTGGTAATGAGGTTGAGGTCTCTGGGGCATGTGGTGCAGAGGGATTGGGATTTCTTTAGATGTAGCATTTCTAACCGAGCTGGGTCAGACATGGCTTTGTAAGTCAAGCAGAGATCGCCTCTAAGTAGGCGATATGAGACAGAAAATAGTTGGAGTCTTTTGAGTCTGTCCATATAGGACAAGTGTTTAAGGCCTACGATCCTCTTTGTGAGGTACTTTTGTAGCCTCTCCAGTTGTTGCAGGTGTCTAGTGAGGTACATGCTAAATGGGGCATTGTACTCGATGATTGGCCTAATGAGGGAAGAGTAGAGGGAGACAATAACCTCTTTCTTCCTGGATGCATACTCATTAGGAATGAGATGTGCCACATAGAAGGACTTTCAGACCACAGTGGCAATGTGGTGATCAAAAGAGAGGTTGCTGTCAACCTGTGTTCCCAGATCTCTTATAACACCTTCTGTGTTCAGTGGACTACCATCAATGTGGCAATTCATGGGAACCAGTTTTTCCCAAAGGGGATGATGACACATTCTTTGGCATTGAGCTTAAGGCCATGGTTCTGACACCAGTTTTTGGTCTCAGTGAAGCCATTCTGCAGGATATCAGCATCACTTGGGGAGTTAATAATACCTCCCAACTTGCAATCATCTGCAAACTTTGCCAGCCAGAGACCCTTCATGCTGGCTTGGACTTCAGAGAAGTAGATACCAAACAGGAGAGGACCCAAGACCGAATCCTGTGGGACTCCACTTGTGACTAGTTGGCAGTCTGACTTGGAGTCAGCTACTTTCACACTGTGGGTTCTATCTGTGAGCCAGTTTGCAACCCACCTAGTGATATAGGGTTTGAGCTTTTATATGAATCCCGAGTGGGGAATGGTATAAAAAGCCTTGGCCAGATCAAGGTAGGCTGTATGAACCACCTTCCACAGCTCTGGTGACTGACTCAAAGAAGTCACCCAAGTTGAGCAGGCATGATCTACCCTTCACAAAACCAAACTGTGTGGGATCCAGAGTTTGGAGATTCCCTATATCCTTGTTTATTAGGTCCATGATGATGCATTCCATACCTTTGCATATCAGGCTCGTCAGACTAATGGAGTGATAGTTACCAGGGTCTGTAGTCACTTCTTTGTGGAGTGGGATGACTGTAGCAGTGCACCATTCAGTAGGGACAAAGCCTGAGGTGAGGCTGTGATTGAACAGGGCACACAGCTGAGGTGTCAGTTCACTCTGTAGTTCATGTAGAACACAGCCAGGGATATTGTCACATCCCATAGAAGCTGTATGCTTGGAATTGGACAGAGCTATTTTAACCTGTGCAGCAGTAATACTGGGTGCCTGGTAATCTACTGATATTGTGATTGGTCCTTTGGGGGGAGAGAGGGGTAAAGTTGGCACAGAGTCTGTCGGCCAGTATACTGGCAATATCTGTTGGCTCGGTATAGGAGGTACCGTTGTGCAGTAGCTTAGAGCAAATCTGGGTATTGCCGTGGAAATTCTTTACATACCTATAGAAGGCCTTGTGGTTGTCTTTACTATCTGCTGCAATTATGTTTTCATAGCTAGCTTTAGAGGATTTGATGAGGGATCTCAAGTTTTTCTTGAGGCTAAGGGAGTTTTTCTAGTCTTGGGACTTCACCTTATTCCGCTTCTGTTATAGAGTTTGTTTATGGCAGGGGATCACCAGATTGGCTTCCTTTTTTTGGAGGAGAGCATCTTGGTTCTATTAGGTATGGCAAGATCCATGCATTTGTGTACGTGTTCGTACAGTGCATTGGTGTATGACTCCGCAGTCATACAACTATTCTCCCTTTTGTCATGAAATTAGCCACCTCTGTTTTTAGGAGCCCAAAGTTAGCTTTGGAGAAGTTTTTCATGGTGGTTACCTTTGTGTGTGTGTGAGGGAGGGGATTGTGGATTTCCAAGGTGATTAATTTGTGGTTGGATCTAACCAGGGAGGTTTGGACTATTGGTGTAGGGCAATGTTCGCTCATATTAGTAATTACCAGGTCAAGGATGTTGCTACCTCTATTGAGGGTAAGAACAAGCTGGTCTAAGGCATTGGCATTAATAAGCTCCAGGAAATGTTGGGCAAGTGTATTGGTACATGAGTAGTTTTCCAAGTTAGTCGAGGGGTAGTTGAAGTCGCACAGTATGAGAATGTTAGTTTGGACCCTAATAGCAGGCTATGACCTGAATTGCTTGCCTTACCCAATTTTAGCTGCATCTGAAGTATCTCTGATGTGTTATGTTGGGCTACCAGACTGGAGGTGTGCACATCCTTTATGAATATGGAACCGCCACTACCTTTGGAGCTTTGGTCCAAGTTCTGGGGCCGAAAGGTGTGGAATGAGTTATAGCATGGTAGTGCAGGGGTGCTTTCTGCTGCCTTGAACCAGGTCTCTGTTACAGCACAAATGTCGATGTTCTCCATTTTAAGGAGTGCTTTGAGCGAGTGCATTTTGAGATTTATACTTCTAGCATTGAGCAGCTTGACCCTCAGATTGCATTTGTTTGTAGCTTTTATGGTGGTAATTTGGTCTTTGGAACACCACCTAAAAAAGGTATTATAGGGGTGGCAAGAGCCTTGGCCAGTATCCAGAAACCCAGGGATGACAGATGCAGGCCATCTCTGGCAAAGCATTGAAGTCTGTCAATCATGTCATCCCAGGCAGACAGATACTGGAACTCCTTAGAATTATACCAGAAACTTAGCCAGTTGTTGAAATCAGTCATTTTCTGCTTGTACTGTGGTATCATTCTGGGTGATGGTAGGATGCTGCTCAGGGCACCTGGGCTACATAATCTGAGAGCTCCTCCATGTCTCTTTTCATGTAGTCCAGGGAGGTACGTCTCAGGTCATTCACACCCACATGTACAATGACAGAGTCATATTTGTAAATGTTGTTGAGGGACCTGAGTGTGTGCATTATGTGGTGGATCTTGGCACATGACAGGCAGCTGACTGTTACTTTCTCCTTATTCAGCCTAGTGAATGGGACATCAGTGTGCCTCACTATCGAGTCACCTATGGCTAGTGTGTTGGGCATGCTGTTTTGCCTTATGAGCTTTGGTTGAGTGGCACACTGTTTTGGAGAGTTATGTGTCTCGTGATTAGGGTTGTGTTGTGATGGTTAAGTATGTTTCTGCTTGTAGGTCTCTGCTGCTTGGGTAGCTTTTTATTGTGAGCCTCCATGAAGGTGGGTGGGTGGTTTGTGTTTTTATGTGAAGGCAGTACTGGTGTGTGTTCTGGAAGGCTATGTGCTCCATGTGGTGTGGTGCAAGTGTTGACCTTCTCCACTTGACCAGCTGTTCCAGTCTTGGTTGGAGATTGTGTGACTTCCAATTTGGATAGATAAGTGAATCTCTCGCAAGTCTGAGTGTTGGGAGGTAAGAGGAGAGGGTTGTTGGTGTACATAAGGCAGTTACTACATTGCCTCAGGATGACCACGTTCACCTGTTAATAGGGGAAAGCACAGGGAGCTGACCTTTAGACCTGCCTGGAGGGGTGGGTATTGGTAATAAGTACTGGATCTGTTTCCTTGTACAATGTTTAGTGTTGGTAGCACTTTTGTGCGCTACAATAATTGCTACAAGAAGTCTGGTAAAGTTCTAGACTAATAAGCTAGCAAAAGTGCAGGAGAGGAGAGAATAGTAGATCTAAAGGACACATTGAAGGGCAGACTTTGGCACTGCTCAGGAGCTTACAAACAGTCCTGGATGCAGCAAGTCTGTATCTGAACTAGACTAGTTACAGGAAAGGCAGGAAACAAGTGCAAATGCAGGCTTTTGGACCAGAAAGTTGAGAGAGATGAAAAAACTGCCCAAACAGCCAATAAACTACAATTTCTAGACCAGAAACCAATCCTATTGTGGTAGATAGGCTACCTAGTGTATACCACTCCCACTGATAAGCTAGAAACCTTCCCTCCAACACAAAAAGTCTTTGGGGGCTCAGAAGCTTACAAACAATCCTGGATATATGGAATAGACTAGACTAGTTACAGAAAAGTGGGGAAACAAGTGCAAACACAGCATTTTAAAACCAGAAAGTTGAAAGAGATGGAAAAAACTGCTCAAACAGCCAATAAACCACAATGTCTGGGCCAGAAACTACTCCTCTTGTGGTAGAAAAGCTACCTAGTGCTTACCACTCCCACTGATAAGCTAGAAGGCTTCCCTCCAACACAGAAAGGCTTGGGAGGCTCAGAAGCTTAGAAACAGTCCTGAATACAACAAAATCTGTATCTGGACTAGACTAGTTACAGGAAAGGGGGGACACAAGTGCAAATGTGGGCTTTTAAATCAGAAAGTTGAGAGAGATGGAAAAACTGCCCAAACGGCCAACTGCAATTTCTGGGCCAGAAACCACTTCTTATGTGATAGATAGGCTACCTAGTGCTTACCACTCCCACTGATTAGCTAGAAGGCTTCCCACCAACCCAGAAAGGCTTGAGGGGCTCAGGAGCTTAGAAACCATCCTGGATACAACAAATCTGTATCTGGACTAGACTAGTTGCAGGAAAGGGGGGACACAAGTGAAAATGTGGGCTTTTAAATCAGAAAGTTGAGTGAGATGGAAAAACTGCCCAAACGGCCAACTACAATTTCTGGGCCAGAAACCACTCCATATGTGATAGATAGGCTACCTAGTGCTTACCACTCCCACTGATTAGCTAGAAGATTTCCCACCAACACAGAAAGGCTTGGGGGGCTCAGGAGCTTACAAACAGTCCTGGATACAACAAATCTGTATCTGGACTAGACTAGTTACAGGAAAGGCAGGAAACAAGCTTAGCATTTTTTTTAGTAAAGTGGAAAAGGAGAAAGCAGGAACAGAATATAATTCAAGGTTAAGAACCTAAGTGGGTTGGCTGTATCAAATGTTCTGTCTGTATTAGCTAGAATAAGCTAATGACACTAGACTAGGAGGAGTGTTCCAGATCAAACTATTACAGCTACTAGCTGTAGCCACTAAATGAAAGTTTTAGAAAGATAAAGGAGCAAGGAGACTCTAGAGAATGCTTTTAACTGCAAATAAATCAGTTATATGATACATGCCTAGAACACAGACACCACATAAAAAAGCACAAAAGCACAGATAGAATACTCACAAACAGAAACTCCAACTCTCAGTATGAAAAAGCAGTTTACAGTTAAATAATTCAGTAAAAATGCAATTAGAGTAGTGAAATAGTATCTAGCAATGAGAAATACAGTTAAAACAGTATAAAACTACATAAATGTACTGAAACAGTAAAAAAAAGCTTTATAACAGTGCAAAATGTAGTAGATTAGCTGTATAGCACAATTATAAAAGTTAAAGAAGTGCAATTCAATGAAATAAATGTAAAAAATAACTTATTCTGCTAAGGTCTCTGGTGTAGCCATGCAAAATGGGCAGCAATGATGACCTTAGTTTGAGTCCTAACCGTTGGCATTAAGTAACATTAGATATGTTATGATCTATATATTATATTTATGGAACAGACGTAAAAAAAAATCAATAAAACATAGAGCATTCTCAATACAATGAGACTTGTTTTTAAAATCTCATTTTTGTGTGTTTCCTTTTAGATCCACAGGTAAACCTGGCCTTTCAGTGCAGCAGCTCTGTGTTCAAAAGCCCAGAAGATATAAGCTGCATGTCTCCTCAAGACCACTTTATAACACAATTGATGGGAGAAGGTTACTCTCAACAGGACATTCAAAAAGCAGTAGCTATTGCACCTGATGATATCACTCTTGCACGGACGATCTTGAAGTCTTTTGCAATAGCTCCAGCCACTACATATTCTAGTCTATAATCTAGCAACACTTTTGCACAAGGACAAGTTCAAATCATAGAGCACAGCTCAGGCAAATGTGATATTACTGTATTATGCGCAACAATCACATGATACATTAATCATGAAATGTGATGATCCAAACAAGTCCAAAGCTCTGTTTCATGTGACATGACATGTCTGCATTTAAACTTGGGAAAAAGACCTCACTTCCAGGAAATGTTATTGTACATTCATTGGGCAGCAGAGAGCAAGACACAGCTACATATTCTGACACAATTTATTTATTTGAGGAAAGATCTGTGCTGTCTAGTCTAGTCCACTGATTATAAGGATCAGTTAACTCACATCTAGAGAAAAATCTAGTTTATATTTAAATGCATTCCAGAAAATCCCATACAAAAACAATGGACGTAAAGGACCAAAACAAGACTGTATAGAAAACTAAATCGGCAGTGTACAAGACAGTTGTACTGATTTCCTAATCTTCCTTCATGCCTATAGCGCATGTTCAGAAAATGACACAATTTGAAGAGTTTTCATTTTACCAACAGTATGCCAGGTCACTATCCTCTCTCAGGAAAGGCTAATGTGCCATTTTTAGAGATGAAGACCTAAAAGCAGTGATATATTGAAAGGAAGAAACACTATGAAGGCATTTTTATGCCAACACGATATGTATATCAATTACCACACACACACACAGAACGTACTTGTGACTGGAATTCTGGAATTAACTAAAAACTGATCAGGTTAGCTGAATGAAGTCCTGTGCAATGACCTGGAGGCTACTAAAGCTGTAATTGTATTGTAGTGCCAAAGTGATAAAGTATCTGGTAGTAGAATGCTGAATACAGTGACTGCAAGATAACAAAAGCAAAAAATGTCCTAATGTTCTGTATTTGTCTCACCAGGCTTAAGGACATGAAAAAAAGACAGATGGTGCAGTATGTGTAGTGTTATCAGCAGCACCCCTTGTAATGAACACTTTCAGTGTTGTTTCCATTGTTCTAGGCTTGATCATCAGCCACTAAATATGATGTTACACAGTACTACATGCAAATTTTACTGACGTGTCACTGTAACAAAGATGCCAGCACAGCTACTTTCAGCTCAGCAGATTAGTACTTCATGTGTGTTATTGGGACTGAGGCCATTCATCAAACACTGAACATGAAACATGAGTATGATATTAAGAAAGCACTATACTGATTGTGTCTCCTTACTACCTTCCTTCTTGTTGGTTGAATTGATTGTTGCCTTGCCATAAATAAAGAACACAATGTACCATACAAAAAAAAGATGGAAATCTTTTTATTACATAAAAATTTCTACACACTATTAGTTTAAACTGTGCATGACGTATTTCATTTTTTTTTATTTTAAACCATTTTAATGCTTCTAGGATATTTCATTTTTTCAATTCTTTATATTTAATATATTTCATCATTTCTCTTAATTTACATATATGATACATTCTCAAATAATTTTGTTTGCTTTCACATAAGCATAAATCTGCTGTTTCATACTGTACATGTGAATGTACTGATGTGAAACTGATTGTTTTCAGCTTATTACACTTTTGAAACCACTTTCCAAGACACTAGTCATTTGTAATTTATTTTCAGATACTTTCTCTTCACATTTTTTCACTGATCTTGTATAAATGAGCATTTTGCATTTTCCTTTTTTGCACATGCTACTCTTACAGCTTTTTAGTTTCAAATATGTCTTCTTTATTTTCACATGGGTTTTGGTTACATCTTGTGGATTTCTCATACATCTCAAAGATATAATTTTCAAACTAAGTATATTATTTGGCTATCCTCCAAATTTTCCATAGTTACTAAATTACACATGTGCTTGGAATCTACTTAGTTATATTTTTGAAAACATGCCCCCCCCCCATCATTTATTTGAATCTGCCCCTCACTCTTTGTATTTGTCTCGGTGTTTTTCATTACTTTTCCCATTGTAATAAGAATTTGATTACTCTTTTTGTACTCTATTTTGTCAGGACTTGTAAACTTTTATTTTGTTTTAATGTCACTAGAGAAACCATGGGATGCATTGTTAACATCAGTAATGCCAAACTCTGAATCTTTTTTACCAAAGCTATAATGATCTTGGAGAAGTATCGGGAGTGTTGGGAAAGTATTCCAAAAAAGACAAAAAAGATAATCCTCATTCCAAAGTTTTCATTGCAGTATGCTGTCAGATTTCATCTTTATATATAGAATATATTCATTGCCTTTCTACTAATATTGCAAAGGGAAACAACCAATTTATTTTATTCATTCTGCTTTCTTCTTCTTCTTAATGTAATATATTTATTTCATGAGATACAACATCGTCCTCCAGCTTTTTGCTGTGTAACATTAAGATAGATAATTAGTACCTTTAGTAACAATCCATTACTAATGTGATCTTAGACTTCTTTTCTCACTTTTTATGTTTTTCAAGTTTTCCTTGATCCAATTATATTTCTACAAGTAGTACGTCTCATTCTTGATTTGTCTATTTAGCAAATGTGACACCTTTTGTTTATTTCTTAGCAGTATAATTGAATGCAATTGTGCCATAAATACAGTTTCATGCTTAGCAATTCATATATTTTTTCTCATACTGTCACTTATTTCTAAACATGATTTAATGTTTTTCATTTCTTATAATAAAACTAACTGACCAGGAGACAGAAAAACCTCACACAAGGTGCAAGAAAAGTCTGCTCTAAGTAGAAAACCAATGTACAGTCATGTGACACAAGAAGATCTAAGACTCATAATGGCAAGAAAGCAATGCAGAGGTGTATGCGATAGCTTGTCATTCCACATGATTCAGGAAGATAAAGGAGAGGTCAAGTAGCTGAGATTGGATGTATCCAGATGGTGGCAAGCACCATCATACCATTAATGTACTAGTATCACAGCTGCCATTCAACCTGTCCTGCCCACAATGATATGCAAATTACACTTTAGGAATTGTGATGCAAATACAACTGCCATACCATATACTACCCTAAGTAAGTCCTAGTGATATGCACTTGAGCTGTGTATGCATTTCTCAGCATATACTTTGTCAGACATATGTAACAAAAAAGGTTTGAAAAGGGGATTAAGACAAGTAATTCAGCAATATAATGCATGATATGCTAAACATACGTATGTGTTTGTTTGCTGTTAGGACGGGTTAATCTAAATGTTTTGCTATATTGAATGGTCAATGTGTCCCTTCAGTGCAGTCAAGATGAACACAAGCCCATTGTGGCAAGCTTTGAGTCACTACTGATGTACTGCTAGTCACAGGTATGTTCAGCAGAGGCCTACAATGTACCACAACACCTTATTTTAATTTTTACTGGCTCTGCACTATTTTGCAATTCTGTTTCCATCTGTTTTGAATAACAAAGCATTCCAATAACCAGTAAGGGATCTTTCAGGAATCTGAGCTCCATCTGCATATATAAAACTGCTACTATATCTTATAAAAAATATACATTTCAATCTTTTAGTTACACCTCCTGTTTGTTTCTCAGAATCCATTCAGTGTACAAGAGCTCTAGTGTTATAATAGGTAAATAATCATGTCAGTCTCTGTTTTCTTGTGACCTCTGACTCCTTTCTGAATGTTCCAGTCTCAGTGTGGAGACATTCATCCTAACCTGGACATCCTCCACTACCTACATCAATCCCCACCACCTTTCAGCACTCAGCTTACCTCATCATCACAGTGTCTCCACCCCTATTTCATCACTCCTAGCTTCAGTCCCCACTCAGCTGAATACCGCTCCCTCACAATACTATTAATTCATCAAAAGATCTTCACCTCATCACAGTAAATCTACATAGTATTTGTAACAAACTGAATGCATAGATATGCCAATACTTTCCTGACATCTTAGCCATCAAAGAAATATGTCTTAAACCAAATATTAGTGACACTGAAATTATTCCTCCTGGCTACAGCATAATTAGATTTGACAGGTTAAAAAGAGAGCTGGCAACGTAGCTCTCCTTTACTCCAACTCCTGCACCATCTTGCAATTCACCAAGCCAATCCCAAACTTCCATACTGCTGAAAATCTTATTACCTTCCTAAATTTAAATAGAAAAAAAAAACATATGCACCATCATACACAACAATCAACCCATGCTAGAAGGCCTTCCCTCCTGGATAAATAGATCAGCCTATAGCAAAATCATTATCCTGGATGCTGCCAAAAATAAACTGGCAAAACAAAACAAAACAAAACATATTATACTCACCTTCAGACTATCCATAAGCACAACCGTCCTAAAGGTTGCATTCTAGCAACTATCTGCTGAACCTTTGTGACAGACAGGACCCTAATCCCTTTCCTAACAACTCACCCCCACAATCTGCAACCTTATTCAATACTTACTTTATAGATTGCATCTACTCCTTAACTACAAATTCAGCATGTTCATCCAACCCCACTTCCTAAACTACTTCAGTCTATACACACACTATCTTTCTCTCAAACCAACTATAAAAGTCTTCTACCAACCAAACTCCCCTAACTCAATCCAAGCTAACTTTCCCCCACCTTTACTCTTAAATCAGATTCAGCTTCCATTCTAATAAAGTTACTTTTTAAATTTAAACTTTCTTTCCCTGCAGCTGACAGCCTTCTTCCAGAATATCTTAAATTAGCTGCTCATGCTATAGCCTACACAGTATCCTTATCAGAAGTTTCATAGTGAAATCCCGTCTTCCATCCAAATGGAAAAAACTCATACCATCTCTATCAACAAAAGTGGCTGCTCAACTGACGTTGCTAACATCCACCCAAAAGCAGTACTATCACCCCTCTCTAATCTACTAGAAAATGCTTTGACACCCAGCTGCTCCAACATATCCTAAAAAAATCAAATGTTAGCCTATACTCAGTACGGTTTCAGGCCTGGTCATAGTATAACTTACATACTTCATAATGGACACAGAAAATAGAGCAAGAGACATGTCTAAAGCTTTTAAAATGGTCTCTCACCTGAACATTTGTAACGACTATCTAGCATTGGTCTATCTTCTGCTCTAAACTAGTTCCATGGTTATTTATCTGATAGACACCAGGCAATAAATTGACTAGGAGCTCTACCCCTTACCTCCCCTAACACCACTGGAATAACACAAGGTTTCATCCTTGGACCACATTTCTTGATACCTTCATCAATAATGTCCACAGAACCTCTTGCCAAGTCTCTATCATCCAGTACGCAGATGACTCTGCACTTACATACTCCTCTAATAGTCTATTACATCTCTGACAAATAACTCAAGAATCCTTCACCTCAGTTATGAACTGGCTTTGCAATGCTCAACTTCTGCTTAACACCAAAAAAAAAATAAATGCCTTTTTTCCCAAAAAACCTACTGTAATAGCAAGCAGAACTTTAAAAGCATTTCACTAAATTATACCAAAATAGAAGGTGTTCCCCAATACAAATCTACTAGGTATGATTACTGATGATAGCCTCAGATTCCATCTTTATATCCAAAATAACAAAAAAAAAATTCACAAAAACATCTGCATGCTATACTGTCACAAACATTTCTTAAAATAAACCACGAAAATCACCCTCGCAACTATATGCCTCCTTCCCTTACCCTATATGGAGCTCCTATCCTTACAAACCTCCAAACTACACTAAAATCTAAACACAAAGGAATGCTATAATAATATTTCAAATTTGATTCAAGCTCAACACACTTCACTCACCACTGCACTGCTCACCACTCACTTAATTGTCTTGAACACCCCCATGACCTCAACTGTCAGCAGTTCATTGCAACTCTCTGCTTGTCCTGCCCAAAACAACATTCTCCCATGCTACCACCCTAACAGACCACTTCACTCTAATAACAAACATCTCATCTCCATCCAGAAACCCCATAAATTCCATGGTTTCTGCCTCTAATCCAACAAAAACTGGAACACCATTCCACTTACCCATTAGATGTAACCAAAGGCTACAAACATTTAAAGCTTGTCTAAAGGAATTCCTCCCCACCACTTGCCAGTGCTCTTGTTCCAGTCCCAGCTAATCTTTTATTTCCTTCATCCTTCTCCTCTGTTAGTAACTGCATTTTCCAATCCACATTCCCTGTCTTAGTCTTCACTAAGGTTTTGTAGTTATACATTTTCTGTACAAACCTACTCTTATTTCTCATGGATTACTACTGCTGTTGTTTAAAGGTGTCTGAGAAATGTGTCTTATCATTCTGTATCCTTGACTGTGAACTGTAAATATGTCTACTGCCTCAAATATATTGTTCATATATTCATGTATGTGCAGCTTTTCTCCAAGGGCCTGCACTTAAAATGGGTTTTCTAGGCCTATTCGGACATTCCTAGTAAACAAATGACAATAAATAAACAAACAACACAAATGATGGTCAAATTCTTCTATTTCCATCTTATGACTATCTGTCTCTTTCATAGTTTTGGCATTTTCTAAACTGTTTGTTGCTTCTTCTAGTTATCTGCAATAAGATGGTTTATTAAAAGATTTCCTTTTCCCTGGCTAGAATTTTAGCATCCTGTGCCTTGTGCATTTTTTACTTCAGTGTTGAGGAAATAAGGTGGTAGATCAAATGTCTCTATTCTTCCATGCCTACTGACAATACCTTGACAACTCTCCTGTTGGTAAAATTGTTTAGTCTTCCCGCAGTTAACAGCCCCCAACACCAACACACACTCATATGTTGTTAGCCCTTCCTCAATCCAGATCAACACAAAACATAAGCTTACCAATACCACTGGTACATTGTGCTGGATACCTTGTTTCTTCCAGCACTATGCTAGTGAAATGCTTAAAACCACTATGGGCCAAATCTGAAGCAAATATATAAATATTATTAATGTTGTTGTGACATTTTTTTATTCAGAAACAACATTTTACCCATAATGCACTTTGAGGGTGCAGCTATTGAGTTTAAAATGTTCTGGTTTGTCCTGTCAGATCATGCTTCCATTCACTTATAATGGTGGTAACGAGAAATGCTGCTAATTTGTGAATCCTCAGTAAAAGTTTCAGTCATTGATTTATTGTGACTTACATATTTGTTTTCCTACATGAGTGTGCTACACATTCTTTAACAGTATTCAGTGAGGTGAGAGCAAATATCAGAGATAGCAAAGCCTTTAAAAATGGTATTTGAAATTCAGGTGTTATCTCAGTAGTCCTCACCCATCTACCTTTCCTCAGTCAAACAGAGTACTGCATTTCTTTGCCTTAGAAAGAGTCATGTCATTTGTTGTAAATGGCAATGCTCATCAAGAAGATCACTGTGCCTGGTCCTGCCAGCATAATTATTCATGTTTCCTCTTAATTGTGTCTTATTTTTGCAGCAGTTTCATATTAAATTAGACAATGTGTTTACGTATCCAAAGTACACACATATGAAAATATCCCTAGAAATGTACCATCCAAATAGATGATGTGAAATGCATATTTGAAGCTTGCACAGATATTTTTCCACAGTAATAACCATTTAACATCAAGTGAACAGTTGAATTTTATATAGAGATTTACATTATAACCAATACTTCTGTGCACAACTTCTTAACAGTGACTAGCTCAGTAACTTAAGACTTGCTCTTTTACTTTCTATATAACCATTGATTTACTTTGCATTTTTTCACAGTTGTTTAAATTGTACATCATTTTGGAGGTATATGCAACATTCAGAACTAATCAAAGTAGGTTTATGGCCCCAGAGGAGGAAAAGAATACCAGCATAAATGACAGCAGCACTGTGAATCTTAAAATCCTGAGGAGCTTTATGGCCCTCTGGCTGTGAGTGTAAATAGCCACAGAGAACTACAGATACTTTGTTACATGTTTTTTTTCTTGGCAAAGAACTTATTGACATGACAGGCATTTTTTATAAGAATAAGGGAGACAAATTCCTAAAAGTGAGTACCATGAGATTTCTTGTGGCCCAACATGGTATGCATTGAAGAAGTTTTCAGGGATAGAAATTCTACACAGGGGAAGAAACGGCTAATTCATAGTTTCTAAATATGTGAAAGTATAGGGGTATTTCTGTAGGGAGGCAAATACACTCTGGGGAAAGAAAACATGCTTAGGGCATATTTGCCCTTCAGTGATTAAATGCAACAGTCACAGGCTACTGGCAGAATACACAGTGGCTACTTGAAAGGATCAGAGGTAACTTCTGATGTGCTGTCTTTATATCAGTAGCTCCTTCTATTTCCCACCTCTCTCCTTTACATACATATCTATGTTAATTAATCCAATATCATGCTCTTCTACATTATTACTTTGATTCATTTTTCTCTATTACATTTATGTGTTCCTCACTTAAAAAGTTTTCTGTATATTTTGTCACATACTTTATTATTTTGCTTTTTTTTGTCTCACTTGTTATTGGCTGACTTTTACATAATTGATATCATTTTCTTTTATTACAGTTCCTTAAATGGCAGCATGTGTTTCCTTCTACTTCATATGTTTTAGGTATTGATCTTTACAATTTTTGTAATACACCATTTTAATTCCTTCTTTTCTTCTAACCTTTATTTCTGTTTTCCCTTCACTTTGGCCATTACTTTACTATAAAACTATTTACTTTACTATACAAAAAGAAAGAAACGGTCAAACAATCCACATATTAAAACTTTAATATATTAAAAACAACATAAATCGTAAGTGATTTCATTCTGTACATAGAACTTCATCAGACCTGATTACTTTTATTTAAAAACACATTTAAATAAGGTGCATCAAAATCACATGACTGCAAGCTAATGAGTTAACCTTTCCTTCTCAGGACAACTTTGTAGTTCTCTCTATCATTCATTCCAGGAGAACTACAAGCATTTAATTTAATATGCCAACAATACTCTTACCAAACAGCATCTCATTTTGTATTAAAATTATGTACTTGATCTATAGCTAAAAATTTTAAATTAGCATTCTTAACATGCTCTAAATGAGGGTCTATATTATTCGAACGAAAACTGCATTGCGCGAATCACGTCTGAGCGACACAAAATGAGCGAATGTGGAAAATATCGAAAGAATGAACAGAGATCACCATAGAGAATTCCTCCCTTTACTTCAATGGAGTGCAATCTCTGAGTTGGTATTTTTAAGTAGCAGGGGTGTGGGGGGTGCAGGGGGGCTTGCCCCCCTGCATAAAACAGTTAGTAGCAGTTTTCGTCTGTTAGTTTTTTTATTTAAGCCATTCAATATTTCCGACATTCGCTCATTGTGTGACCCTCAAATGGGATTCGCACAATGCAGTTTTCGTTCGAATAATATAGACCGTCTAAGTGATTATGATTCACAAGATTAGCTAAACCATTACTTAATTCCATTTACTCAACTGCTCTAAGATGCTCATAAATTCTCATATTAAATTCTGTGACAGTTCAGCCAATATAAAAAAATGGGACAAGGCCCACATAAAACTATAAAAAACACATATTTAGATTTACAATTATATTTATATTTATTAAATAATATAATTTCATAATTTCTACCTGTCAACCAACATTTTTTCACCTACAAAAATATGCTAGCAAGAATTACAACGTATGCATTTGTATATTCCTTTTTTTGCTCTGAACTCAATTGTTTTTATGCAAATGGTCCTTCAAATTCTTACCCTGCTTGAATACAAAAGAAGGATTTTCCCCAATAATATTTTTTTAAATCTTGGAAATTCATAATGAATCTCCAGTTACTCATCACAATTTCCATAATTCCTTTCTAAACTAAGGAAAATCCTTCTTTTCTTTACTTGTGTTAATTATATTGTCTTTGGACCTAATTGCATAACTTTGACTCCTGTTTTTTTATCATGTTAGTCATAATGTCATCTAACATTTCCTTAGGATAACCTCTTTCAAAAAATCTAGATCTTATTCTTAGGGCCTCACATTCAGTATAAAAATATTGTAAATCATCAGAGAACTTACTCTCAAAAACTGTCCTTTTAAAAAATGTATTTTTAAACTCAAGCATGCTGTTAAAAAATAAATAACCATTACTGTGCACTTCTTATGAATTCTTACTCTTAGCTTGTTGGCTGACTTGTCAACAGTTAAATCTAAAAAGTTAATGTTTTTATCTTTTATAAAGGTAAAACTTAAATACTCAGTAGCATTATTTAAATATTTCATAAAATTCATTAGAGCTTCTTCGGTGGCCTTCCATAGAATAAATAGGTCATCAATAAAAAGTTTATAACTATGTACTTAAAAAAAATCAGTGTTATAAGTATACTCTTTTTGCCAGCCTGTCATGAAAAAATGGCAAAGCTGGGGGTCATAGCTGCCCCATTGCGACCCCATTGTGACCCCATTTATTTGCATATACATTTCATTGTCATACTGAAAACAATTGAAAAACAATGTATGCCAGAATCACATCTAAAATGTCTGTGAACAGGCTGATCTGTTCATTAGAAAAACAGCCTGATGAATGCATCTCTCTGCTAACCTTTTCTAGTCTCCATTCAGGATTGCTGTATATGAAAATACAGCATCAGCTGTTACTAAAATCATAGAATCGTGTACTAAAAACAGTAATATACTTGCGAAAGTCAAAAGAATATTTTACATGAGTCACTTTTATCAACCAGCATACTTTTTACTTCTGACCAAATTACTCTTTTGTAAAACTTTTTATCTTCTAAAATTATCTTTATTTTATTACAATAGTAACTCATATCTAAAACAACTACAGCATTTCCTTTATTCGCCTTGGTAATATGCAAACTTTTATTTTGCTTTAAATTAGCTAGAGCATCTTTTTCTTTTTTTTAGACATGTTATAAAACAAATAGTTTGCTTTACTATTCAACATTTGCTACAGCCTTTTTTATCTTTGTTACTGGAGTTTTTTGCTAGTCATACTTCACTTTAGCACTACTACGCCTCTTCTCATTTTAATGGAGTCTTATTTTATGTCTTATGTTTTACACAGAAAACACGATTGTTTTACAGTTACTGTAACAATACAGTGAAATTCCTCCGAGTTAGTGATGCATTACTGAATTTTGGGAATTTTGGACTACAAGATATCACAGTCAGTTGAAAACATAGAGAATGTTATTATTCCCTTGCAGGCTGACACCCTCCCTATTCAGTGTCATGATGCTGTGGTATAAAGAAGTCATTGGCCTGTGCCATCTTCAGTTCTTTCTTGCATTGTCAGTTTGATGCAGAACTCTGCCAGTTGCATGGACAGTATATTGCTCAAGTTAATAATTTTTTTAAATAAGATATTCTGTTCCATTTTACAGCTCTCCAATTATTTTCTTCTACGATAGATATAATTTTCTCATCTGCTGCTTAACTCTATTTTCTGTTAGTGTTTAATAACTGTATAGCTTAAAGTGAAATAGTCTGTCCCAAATTTCTTTTTGTGTTATAGCTCCTATTGCTAACATATTTGGTATGAAAATGCATTCACTTTGCTTATTACTTTCTCTTTTTTTCCATTCTGACTGAAATGCATACCCTGGGAATCAGACAATGGCTTGCTACCTATGATTGCCCATTGTAGTTTTTGTCAATTACCACAATGGTGAGAAAATGCAATTCTGAGACAGCTGTGGCCACAATGAGAAAGATATCATTAGTGACTCATTAGCATGTCTCTGAATCACACACTCAACCACAGTACTGCTATTACACCTGTTGATAGTATTGTTCTTTCTAGCAGCCCATGAATCATGTTGGCAAAGGCACTATCTCATCACTCAGTCATACACATACACACACACACACACACACACACATTCAAGTAAAAAATATTCCATTCCAACTCAATTCCAGTTATGGAAACACTCACTCATTCATCCACACAATCTCCAAGTCAAATTCATACTCTCAGTTCTCACCAGAGCTACCCTAGTGCAATGACCCAGATGCATGTCACACACACACACACACACACACACACACACACACACACACACACACACACACACACACACACACACACACACACACGCACACGCACACACGCACACACACGCACACACGCACATGTGTACAAGTGCACACACACACACACACACATACACACACACACACACACACACACACACACACACACACACACACACACACACACATTCTTGCAGCATCATTCATGCCTTTAGAAACAAGAATGCACATGTCCACACATTAACATTTCCTCAGCCATACTTCTTGCCAAAGAAAAAACTCCACAGACCACCAAGCTTAAACCATCAGACTTTCATCCACATGTGGTAAGCACTTTCAGGTTACACCCTTCATCAGACAAGAACAGGATAAGTTATTTCTTACACTTATTTCACTGAACTGTACTTCTGAAGTGCTTATAATTGTGCTATACAATTGATCTACTACATTTTGCACTGTTATAAAGCTTTTTTATTGTTTCACTGCATTTATATACTGTTTTATACTGTTTTAACTGTATTTTGCATTGCTAGATACTGTTTCATTACTCTAATTGCATGTTTACTGAATTACTTAACTGTAAACAGCTTTTTCATACTAAGAGCTGCATTTTCTGTTTGTGGGTGCTATATCCGAGCTTTTCTGTGCATTATTGATTTTTGAGGTTTCTGTGTTCTACAGCTAGGAACTGTAATTGTGTGCATTACTATAATTGTCTGTTTACAGTTAAAAGCATTCGCTAGAGTCTGCTTGCTCCTTGATCTGTTTAAAACTTTCATTTAGTGGCTACAGCTAGGAACTGTAATAGTGTGCATTACTATAATTACATTTTTATTTAATTTACTAAATTGTAAACTGCTTTTTCATAGTGAGACTTGTATTTTCTCTTTGTGAGTTTTCTTTCTGTGCTTCTAAAGTGAGGTTTCTGTGATCTGCTCAGGTGGCATAATCTTGATAGAGGCCTGTTGTCTAGGCCTGGTAATTTTGTTTGAGTTTCCTGTGTTTCTGGCAGTCATTTTTTGCTGATAGTCTGTTTTCATTATTATTGAGAGTAACAAGGCCTCCTGACCTTCTGTAGTACGAGTGATTGGGTAATAGCAGGGGCTGAGTAGTAATTTGATCTTCTAGATCTTCCATCCTTACGGGTATAAAAACCCTGTGTCTTGAAAAGGTTGTGCTTGTATTTATCAGGCTATGGATTGTATTTCATTACTGAAACTAAGCAGAAATTCCTTAGGATTCCAAGAGCAGGATAAGTTATTTCTTACACTTATTTCACTGAACTGCACTTCTGAAACACTTATAATTGCACTATACAGTTGATCTACTACATTTTGCACTGTTATAAAGTTTTTTTATTGTTTCACTGCATTTATGTACTGTTTTTTACTGTTTTAACTGAATTTTTCAGTGCTGGATACTGTTTCATTACTCTAATTGCATGTTTACTAAATTATTTAACTGTAAACTTCTTTTTCATACTGAGAATTGTATTTTCTGTTTGTGAGTGCTCTATCCGAGCTTTTCTGTGCTTTTTTGATTTTTTGAAGTTTCTGTGTTCTACAGCTAGGAACTGTAATGGTGTGCATTACTATAACTGTCTGTTTACAGTTAAAAGCATTCTCTAGAGTCTGCTTGCTCATTGATCTGTTTAAAACTTTCATTTACTGGCTACAGCTAGGAACTGCAATAGTGTGCATTACTATAATTGCATTTTTATTTAATTTACTAAATTGTAAACTGCTTTTTCATGCTGAGACTTGTATTTTCTCTTTGTGGGTGTTCTTTCTATGCTTTTAAAGTGAGGTTTCTGTGTTGTGGTCAGGTGGCATAATCATGATAGAGGCCTGTTGTCTAGGCCTGGTAGTTTTGTTTGAGTTTCCTGTGTTTCTGGCAGCCATTCTCTGCTGATAGTCTGTTTTCATTATTATTGAGAGTAACAAGGCCTCCTGACCTTCTGTAGTACGAGTGATTGGGTAATAGCAGGGGTTGAGTAGTAATTTGATCTTCTAACTCTTCCATCCTTACTGGTATATAACCCATGAGTCTTTTAAAGGTTGTGCTTGTATTTATCAGGCTGTGGATTGTATTTCATTACTGAAACTAAGCAGAAATGCCTTAAGATTCCAAGAGCAGGATAAGTTATTTCTTACACTTATTTCACTGAACTGCACTTCTGAAATGCCTATAATTGTGCTATACAGTTGATCTACTACATTTTGCAGTGTTATAAAGCTTTTATTATTGTTTCACTGCGTTTATGTACTGTTTTATACTGCTTTAATTGTATTTTTCATTTCTAGATACTGTTTCATTACTCTAATTGCATGTTTACTGATTTACTTAACTGTAAACTGCTTTTCATACTGAGAGTTGTATTTTCTGTTTGTGAGTGCTCTTTCCGAGCTTTTCTGTGTATTTTTGATTGTTTGAGGTTTCTGTGTTCTACAGCTAGGAACTGTAATAGTGTCCATTACTATAATTGTCTGTTTACAGTTAAAATCATTCTCTATAGTCTGCTTGCTCCTTGATCTGCTTAAAACTTTCATTTAGTGGCTACAGCTAGGAACTGTAATTTTTCCCACCCACCCTCGCTAGTGTTGTGGTGTTCTTATACTTGGTGGCATTGCAGTTGCTTGCCTATACTGTATGTTTGATCTGTGACACTCCTCCCATTCTAGTGTCATTAGTTCATTTAGTCTAATAGAGAACATTTGCGAAGGCCAACCCACTCAGATTCTTAAGGTTGAATTAACTTCTGTTCCACCTTTCTCCATCTCCACTTTACTGAAAAAAAAAAAAAATTACTGAAAAAAAATTCTAAGCTTGTTTCCCCCCTTTCCAGTGGCAGGTCTTGTACCAGATACAGATATGCTGTGTCCAGGGCTTTTTGTGAGCTCCTGAGTCCCCCCCCACTTAACTAGGGTTAAACTATTCCTGACACAATAAATTGTGCTTTTCAAATTTTCCCTTGCAACTAGCCAGCTTTTTAGTTTTAGCACTTAAATCTGTTTCTTTGAGCTTAGCACTTGTTCAGAACTCATTGTAAGCACTAAATAAGCTACAAATTACTACAGCTCTCAACTTTCCTCACTTGTCTAGAGGAAAACAGTTTTTAGTACTTAATAAATAAGCACCTATCCAGGCATGTCTAAAGGTCAGCTCCCGGTGTTTTCTCCTATCTACCTGATGAATCTGGGCATCTTGGAACAATGCAGCAATTGCCTCATGTACACAGACAACCCTCTCCTCCTACCACCCAACACTACGACCTGTGAGAGATGCACTTATATAGCCAAACTGGAATCAAATCTCTCTTCACCAAAGACTAGACTAGACTGTCAAGAGGAGAAGGTAAACACTTGCACCGCACCACATTCATCACATAGTCCCTCAAAACCTACACCACCAAAACACACACAGAAGCACAAAATACACACCTACATTTCCAGAGGCTCTTAGTAAAAATCTGCCCAAACAACTGAGACCTCCAAAGCAGAAATGCAAGCAACCTCCACCCCCCAACACAACCCAAATGACACATAGCCCACATACTCAGTGTGCCACTCAACTACAGCCCATAAGGCATAACATACCCAACACTCTAGTCATAGGTGACTCTATAGTCAGGCACACTGATGTTCCACTCACCAGGTTAAACAAGGAGAAAGTTACTGTCAGCTGCCTGTTGGGTTCCAGGATCTGCCACATAATGCACACACTCAGATCATTCCAAAGCAAGCACCAATATGACTCTGTCATTGTCCATGTTGGTGTGAATGACCTGAGATGTACCTCCCTGGACTACATGAAAAGAGACATGGAAGAGCTCTCCGATCTTGTAGTTTAGGCAGGTATGACCCTAGCCCTGAGTATCATCCTGCCATCACCCAGAATAATACCACAGTACAAGGACAAAATGATCAACTTTAACAATTGGCTAAGCTTCTGGGGTCATCTTAAGGGAATCCAGTATCTGTCTGTCTGGGATGACATGATCGACAGACCACGCTGCTTTACCAGAGATGGCCTGCACCTGTCGCCCTTGGGATGCCGGATACTGGCAAAGGCTCTTGCCACCCCTATAGTGCCTTTTTTAGGCAAAGTTCAAATGACAAATTCACCACTGTAACAGGTACAAGCAAGAAAAATCTGAAGGTAATGCTACTCAATGCAAGAAGTCTAAACCTCAAAATGCACTCACTCAAAGCACTACTTAAAATGGAGAACATCGACATCTGTGCAGTGACAGAGACCTGGTTTAAAGCTTCAGAGAGCACCCCTGCATTACCAGGCCATAATTCATACCACACCTTTCGGCCACTAAACCTGGACCAAAACACTAAAGGTGGAGGCGTGTCTATATTCATTAAGGATACCCACACCTCCAAGCTAGTTGCTCAGCATAATGCATCTGAGATTATCCAAGTTCAACTAACTCTGGGCAAAACTGCAATCCAGATGGTAGCTTTCTACAGACCTCTCACCATGCCCCAGGATTCCCTCTCCTCTTTTCTTGATACACTGGAAAATATTAAGGTACAACCCAACACCCTAATAATGGATGATTTCAACTACCCCACCATTAACTGAGAAAACTACTCGTGTACCAACGCTTTTGCTCAACATTTTCTGGAAATTATCAATTCCAATGCCTTGGATTAACTTAACCACACCCCCACCAGGGGCAGCAATATCCTTCACCTGGTCATCACCAACATGTGAATGGTGTTCCACACCAGCAGTCAGTACCTCGTTGGTCAGATCCGACCATAAGCTAATCACCCTAGACATCCACATCCCGCTCCCACCCCCCATTAGGAAAACAACCGTAAAAAATTTCTCCAAAGCCAACTTCACGCTTCTTAAGACAGAAGTGGCAAACTTCACGACACCCATGCAGATGGACAATAGAGGTACGACAGAAGTTATATAAGGGCCTGATAACAACGGCGCCATCTTTAAAACACACTAATACTTCTCTTCTGCAGTCATCTCCCCTCTCTGTGAATTGTGCTCACTGTAAGTTAAGTGTTCTTTTTCTGTTTTTTGCAACAACTGATACCACTGTACTCTGGAATAATGTTACAGCCATTTTGATTGAACTAATAATCTAATAGTCTCATTAAATATACTTCTACATTAAATGACAAACAAAAGAAAAAAGAAACAAATTAAAGTTACAAGACAATTTGGTAGGGAACTTGTGATATACTTTCACCCATTCATTTCTCATTCTCACTGTTCTGCTCAGACCCTGCATACAGATTGGCTCTGCAATCTCACTGTCTGGTTGGCCCTACTCCATTTGCATACGGCTCACTCCACTCCCCTACCCTGCCGCCAATTCTCACCCACCCCCACTACGCCTACTTTTGTTGTAACCCCCATCACCTGACCACACCTTAAACCAATCAGTAACCTCTACTCCTTAAAACAATCCACACCCACTATCTAGCTCTTTGCCTTCAACAATCACAATGCAGCAACTAGCCATGCTTTCACATCTACCTCAACCTAGAAACCATAGCAATGCTTACACCAAACTACTACTCCCCCCAAAAAACACAAATCACCTTATGATTTCTCTTCCTAACCCTCACATACCTAACAAACATCACTTGTATGCACACAAAAAATCCACTGGAAAACACTTTATTCCATACTACACATAGTTCCTTAAAGACAAACTCACACATAAACTTTCCTATCAGTCCCGCACTATTTGGAGACAGCTCTATACTACACATACATGCATTCACATAACTACATCTTACACTACTAAAATATTCAGATCCAACTTAGAAATAGCAAATACAATTAAACACACACTACTGATCACAAAGTGCCTACTTATATCAGGTGACATACACCCAAACCCAGGTCCACTTAATACCTCACCCTCAAACAAACAAAACTTTGACCTGCAAATGCTCAACATCAACACCAAGAGCGCATATCCAATAAGCTTCCTGACCTACATGCATTTATAAGCCACTACTCCCCAGACATACTAACAATAACTGAGACCTGGCTAAAATGCAACACCCAAAATGAAGAAATCCTCCCACCAGGATACAATATTGTAAGACTAGATAGAGTAGGCAGGAAAGGAGGCAGAATTAAATATAATAAAAATAACCTCAAAATGAAACTTCTACAAATCCCACTTCCCAAGTTTCAAAATGCTAAAATCATAGGTACAATTCTATACTTAAACAATAACAAAAAAATAATATTCTTTGCTGTTATAGTCCCCCAGGAAACAACCCCCCTACTATTGAGGAAATATCACAGTGGACCTCAGAGAGTCTGCAACAAGAAACTATCTTATCAGGTGATCTAAACAGCGACTGGATAGCCTGTAATACTAACAACCCCACTAATCATATTAATCTCTTTGGTTTTTCACAACTCATTCAAAAACCTACTAGAGTTTATAAAAAAAAAACATAAACAATCCATTCTAGATTGGACACTAGTCAATTGCCCCAAACAAAACTACCAGACAGTTTCTGTACCAGATGGTCTCAGTGACCATCTCCCCACTTTTCTCCTATGCAAAGCCACCAACACACCCAAGTTCATAACCTTTAGACAAGTTAGAGATGACCATAAACTAAACATACAGGAGCTAAACTCTACTCTAAAACAAACTAACTGGAAACCACTACTAACCCTAGGTGTAGACCAAGCCATCAAATAATTTAATAGTACTCTCTTAAATGTTATCAACAAAGTTGCACCCATTAGAAAAATCTGAATCAAGGCAAACTATGCACCATGTCTGAGTAGGGACACAAGAGCCTTACTAAAGTCTAGAGATAAAGCTTGGAAAATCTGGAAAAGAGATAACACTAGCATAGCCAAACGGAATTTCCAACAACTCAGAAATCAGGCCAAGAAACAAACCAAACTAGATAAAAATAACTATTTCCTTGGGGTCCAAAACAAACACTCAAAAGACCCCCAAAAGGTTTGGCATGCTGTCAACTCCCTTATAAAGCCAGAAATAAATTACCATTCCATCCCCCTCCTCAGAGAACAATACCAAAGACATAGCATCCCAATTTAATCACTATTTTAGAGAATCCATTCTAACTCTATCCTTCCAGCTATCCAATAACAACCATGCACATATGCCTAGCAAATGCATCGGCAATATCCCCTCCTTTGCTCTCTCACCAGTTTCCACTTCCACTATTAAAAAACTCCTCCTAAAACTAAAGCCAACCACCCTTGCAGCTGACAGTCTACCAGCCAACTTCCTAAAAAGTGCTGCTGAATCCCATTCTTACCCAGTTTCTATCCTCATCAACCGCTACATACAGGAAACCTACATCCCCCAAATCTAGAAAGTTTCATATATTATACCACTTCATAAAGGTGGCAATTCTTATGAATTCTCAAACTACCATCATATTGCCGTTCTATCCCCGTTATATAAACTGCTTGAGAAATGCATTCAGTCTCAAGTCATGAAATTCCTAAACACACACAATCTTCTCTCCTCTACACAACATAGCTTCCAGCAAAATCACAGCACATCAATTGCTCTCCTCTCTTTCACCAACCAGGTAAACCTTCATAGAAATAACAATAATTTTGTTTCTGCAATATGTTTAGATCTCTCAAAAGCATTTGATATGGTCTCACACTACAAACTTCTAGACTTCCTGGCCTCCCTATCCTTTGCCCCTTCCACTATTGCTTGGTTTAAAAGCTATCACATTGGCAGCAATCAGTTCAATGGCAAGGCATACAATCTCCTTTACTCTCAACTATGAAAGGCATACCACAAGGCTTGATTTTAGACCCACTACTGTTCTCCATATTTACCAACAATTTACACACCTCCACCCAGCATTCCTCCCTTATACAGTATCCTGACAGTTTGACTCTTATCTGCTCTGCTTCATCACTTTCCACTCTACAGCAACTCACACAAGAATCCTTCACTTCTGTAGAACATTGGATTACTGATATTCAACTAATCCTAAACACCAATAAGACAAAATTGCTACTTTTCACCCCCAACAAATGTATACCTACCTCCCTATCCTTTTCAATTTATTCCAAAAATGATACCATCATATCTCCCTCTGACCATACCAAACTCTTTGGTGTAGAAATTGGCAATAACCTACTCTTCAATGTCCATATCTCACAAACCATAAAAAAGGTCCACAAAAAATGAGAACCACATATAGGTATAAACTATTTCTCTCAGAACAGGCACAGATCACTCTAGCCCAAACCCATTTACTCTCCATTCTAATGTATGCCATGCCAATTCTTACCCAAATCAGAAAACTTGATTTCACCAGAGCTGAATCAAGTTACAATAAAATTGCCAAGTTTGCTAACAACTGCACCTTCAGAACCCATCACTGTCAATCTCTTAGGGAACTATGATGGTTAGAACTTTCCCAGCTACTCAATTGCCACCAGCTAGTCATTGCCTTTAATATTGTTAGACATCCTGAAAAAAACCCAGCACTAAGTCATTTACTCTCTCAATAGAAAACTAATCGTCCTGTCCGATCTACTGAGAAATCTGTCCTCTGCATCTCTAAAGCTAACAACAACTCAGGGAAAGCTCTTTTTTTCTCATGCCATTGCTATATCCTAGAATAACCTCCCCCTTCTCTGACCTCTGCCCCCACTAACATACATTTCAAAAATGCTCTCAAATCACATTTTATGAATACATGGCTATGTCCATGCATCACATGAATCTCACAATCTCAGCACACTTTACACCTTCCTTCCTGCTATCTTTACTGTATATATGCTATAGTTAGCTATCTTGCTGTCAACTTGAAATTGTATAATATGTCATGTCTAATCATATGATTTTTTTATTCCTTTATCATATCTCACTAATTAATTTTAAAGCTTTGATGTATGAGACTCTCTATCTTTGTAAATTTACTCACTTACTGCTGATGTATTGTTTATTGTTTAGACGGGAATGTATGGGACTTTTTATGTCTGTACTTGCCTCAGTTATCACTGTTATATGATTGTTTGTATTGCCATGTTGATGTTAATCTAATTGTGGAGCTTTTCTCTCAGGACCTCTGCTGTAAATGGAGATGTGTCTAGTCAGACTATCCTGGTAAACAAATGTAAAATAAATAAATAAATAATAAAAATAAATAAAGATATAAAACAAATTCCCTCAATGCTTCTATTGTATCTGTCCATAATAGGAAGACATCATCCACAAATCGAGTGTACAAAACCAAAAATTCTCTCCAGCCATGAACTGTTTTCATTATGACCTCATCTTCCAATGAATTTGCACAGGGGTGCCCATGGCTACCCCCCCCTGCATTGCCAATAATATTGCTTTTTGAAGATGAAAATGTTGTTTTGTAATATAACTTCCGATAATGATGTTATCTGTAATAATGTTTTCCTATCCATGCCACTATGTGCCCATATAAATTGATTGATAGCCCATATGCCATAGAACAGTAAATAAATTCTGCACATCTAGGGTAACTAACAACAAATGTTCATTAAAACTCTTATCAGCCAAAAATTCATACAAAATAGTCAAAAAGTGGGCACTATCTTTCAAGACCCTCAGAATAGAGGACACTATTGGTCCCAATTTGGATTCAACCCCAAAAGAACTAAGTTCAGTGATTCAACCACTGCTTGACACTATCAGTCGCAGAGGTGGATCAATTGCATTCTTATGTATCTTTGGCAATGCTTTAAATATTGGCAAAATTGGATGCTGTACAAAAATAAAAGCAAAAATCTCATTAGAAATAACATCGCATTCCCTTAGTTCATTAAACACATTATCAACACGTATAATAATGTTCTTCACTTCTGATAATGTAATGCATGCATAAGTTTCTTCCTGCTGAAGCATGCATTTAATCTTATTCACATAATGTGTAAAAACCATCAAAACAATAGCCCCACCCTTGTCCGCAGGTCTTATCACACTTTCTGTATTATTATTGATATTATTATTAATCAATAAATCAACTGCTTCTCTTTCTTTCAAAGTCAAATTAAGGAAGCATTTACTTTTATTAGAATTCTGGAACAGTCTAATCTTGTCATCACAAGTCCTGATGAAAGTTTCTGTCATGGGATTATTTGGTGGAACATACATACTGGGCTTTCTCAAATTGTCCATACTGGCTTCCACATTCAAACTATTGTCAAGCATTTGTCTCAAATTTAAATTCCTGTCAAATTGTTTCAGGTCTAAGACAGTGTCTACATATCTTGACCACTCTTCTGAAACAAAATTCAATCCCTTATTAAGAACATAATACTGCAAGGGAGACAGAATAAGACTAGATAAATTATATTCCAGTCCAACAGTACCTGTAGTCAAATAGAAATCATTTTCCATTTGCATCCTCTGCTTTCCATGCATTGACTGTGCCCATTCACCTTTATCTCCTGCTTCTTTTCTTTCTTCTTCCTTACCGGAACCAGCAGTTGTGGAAAAAACAATTGGAAATATAAAGTCTTGGGTCTGGCTCCTAAACCAAGATCCGACATAATTGCTGCTGCCTTATTCGAAGTGGCACCATAGCTAAGCCCCTTGATGCCGACATGGCTTTCCATTGCCCTACTCACAGCTTGAAGAGCTTCTTGTGATGCTTCTCTCTCTCTGGTTCCACATTACTCTGTTGCTGTTGATTGACAGCAATCCCTGTGGAAACAATTTGATTTACCAATGCTGCCACCGCAGTTTCCTTGATTAGAACAGGTGCTCTAACAGTTTGAACTGAATTACTCCTATCAGTTCCTTGCCAGACTTTCGGCCACAAGAAAATATTGCCATTGCTAAAGTCCTGGAAGTCTCTATTTAACTTCTTTACTTAAACTTGTTGTAATTTCATATTAAAGGCACTGACTGGCAATATAGTGAATCCAACTTAAGTAGATAGCACTCAGTAGGGAATTTTCTCTCAATCTCTGCTTGGTGCTTCTTTATAGACTTAATCAACTGCTGTTCCTTGGGGGTGAAATATTCAATAAGTAGTTGCATATATTTGAAACTGGTCTCAATATTAATTTCTTGCCAATGAGCCAGTAACTCTGGGTGGATATCACCATACATAGGCATGCATAAAACCCTCATTCCCCGAGGCACTATACGAAAATGTATGCATGCTTTCAAGTGGAAGCACTGCCATTGTAGTCTTTTAAGTCTGTACATTTCATTTTCAAACACTGAAAATAGTTCGGTGAAAGACTCACCATCCCCAGCTAAAGCTATATCAGCATTTTTTTCCATTATCCTTTGTAAGTCTCACATTCATGAGAGGGTTGTTCTCCATCACAGCCAGTCTTCTAATCCTCTCATGAAAAGTCCTTGCTACTGGATTATACTCAACTTCTAATGGATCATTGACAAGATTAGCCATTTGTACCTGGTACTGGACAAAACCAGAAGAGAAAAGCAAGAAGGCAGGTTGAAGACACTAAAGGTCCGGAGCAGTAAAAATCAAAAAAATGCAAAAGAAAAAACTCCACAGACCACCAAGCTAAAACACTAGACTTTAATCCACATGTGGTAAGTGTTTTCAGATTACATCCTTCATGAGGCAAATTCCAACAATACAAATGCACTATTTAAACAGTCATTATCCAATCAAAAGTCAGTGTTTTAAATAAAAGCTCTACACCTCTTTAGGACAGGCTTTAAAGGTACAACCCCATTCAAACCTGGGCTTCCATCAGCCCCTAGTTCTATGATCCACTATGTCTCGCACCACCTGTAGGGCCATAAAACTAAAGAAATGTCCCTGGTGTTTAGTAATATGCTGGTATAAGGCACCAGGAACATTTCTTTAGTTTTATGGCCCTATAGGTGGTTGAAATCAATCCCTGGGTGGTGATTTGATTAGTTATACAGAGTTCTGTGAGACACAGTGGATCATAGAACTAGAAGTCTTATTTTTTGTCAGTTCCCTATTAAGATCGCGAAGGTCCACTTACCCAAATACAGAAACTTCGACACATATCGTCGAACCATGAAAACACAGATCGTCCTGAAGTGCAAATTCGGAAATGTCGAATCATCATGGTTTGCCCTTCTGCGGTATAGCTCTGTAAGGTAGGTGTGTGATAGTTACGGACCTTAGGGTTAGGGTGCGGGTTAAGGTAAGTGCATAGATAGTAATGTATGTAAAGTTTAGTGTAGGGTTAGAAGTAGGGTTTTGGTTAGTGTATGTATGTGGTTTATTTATTTTGTTTGGGAAGGTAGTATGTAGAGTGCAATGGGGTTGGACAACTATGACGGGTCGAGATTTTAAATTTCCCAGTTTAGGGTGTTCAGTGTATTCACAGTTCGCGTAATAGGTGTCGGTGATTACCTATTCGCTGAACAGGTCTTTTGCGGTTCTAATATAGACCCTTTTTGTTTTATGTGTTGCACAGAAAACATGGGATTGTTTTACAGTTACTGTAACAATACATTGATCTTCATCATACTTAGTGATGCATTACTGAGTTTTGAGAATTCTGGACTACATGAAGTCAGAGTTGGCTGAAATCACAGATAATTTTACCATTCCCTTACAGGCTGACACCTTTCCTACCCAATGTCATGATGCTGTGGTATAAATAAGTCACTGGACCGTGCCATCTTCTGTTCTTTCTTGTATTGTTAGTCTGATGCTGAACTCTGTCAGATGCATTGACAGTTCATTGCTCAAGCATGAAGGCCAGACATTATTTGAGCTAAGTACCCCATTGTTGAAACTTTTGTTATAAAACATCCTATTATTTGCCTCTGATTGATGCCAATTAAAGTTAATTGCTGTAAGTGTGGAAAACAGATTTCCCACATGGACATCAACTCTTCCAATTTATTGTGCTTAGGCCCAGAGCTCAAAATATCTAACTGTGAGTTTTGTGCAGATTTTAATGACATGATTATTGGGCATAGCTAGAGCTCTCTTAACAGATATCTAGGTATCTATCTAAGGTAGTAATAGGCCTATATTTGCAATGCTATCTGCTGGCCCCAAGGCAGATCTCTTTAAAAGACACAAAGAAAAGTATGTCAGGGAGACTGACAACACTGTGATGGTGCCAGAATTCCACCCCAGCTCAAATAATTGATTCAAGTGAGGAACATTCACAGCTTCCTACATCAACAACATCTGGGCCAGAGACATCTGTTATGACTCCTGTGGAGACCACCATGTCATTATCCATTCCATGTCCTTGTGAGCTGGATCTGGGAAGCTGTTAGGTGGGTCTAGATCTGCTTTGCAGGTTCCAACTTTGGACATAACAGTTCTTGGGAAAGATCCTACTGTGGCCTGGTCTGACACCATAACCACCTGTCCACATTTTGATTAAACACATTTCTAATGATGCCCAAGTTCAAGATGCCTGCTCTTCACAAATTATTATCTTTTATTATGCCAGGGGCATGGATGACAACACTGGACTTCAACCTTTATATGACAATTGCGCAGGAACACAGAAACAGTGGAATCCCACTTCCAATTTTGTGACTTTCCATTTGGTGTATCTACTGCACCTAGAGTCTTCACCAAATGCCTTTTACATGTTGCTGTTTTCTGCAGGATCAAAAGGGTAAATATCAGCCCTTATCTGGATGACTTCCTGATCTAAGCAACATCTAAGGAAGAGCTCCACAGAGCCATGCAACCCACTATGGAATGCTTTCAGAAGGTAGGCCTCATCCTCAATATCCAAAAAATCCAAACTATGCCCTGCTCCAAGGGTCACCTTTTTAGGGCAAGAGATGGCTCTGTTCAGCATAAAACCTTTCTGCCTCAGGACAAGATTTGTTCCCTCTCAACTCAAACACATCTGCAGCCAGGAAGCCATCTCAGCCAGAAACTTCTTCTGGCTCCTGGGACATGTGACATAAGTCACAGTGATCCCAAAAAACTGCTGGTCTCAGCACCAACATTCTCCAGAAACTACCATCCTTATACCCTCCTTGTCTGAAAAAAGAAAGTACTGTGAAGGGAGGAGAGCATGAGAAAAAAAAGAGATGGGCCCATTTAAAACTCAAGATGCTTACCAAGTCCTGACCACAGGCAGTGCTGGGAGGACTCATTTGTTAAATTTGAGAATGCAATGGACATGAAACAAGTGCATGGCAAAACAACACATAAACATAAAGGAAATTAAAGTAGTTATTCTAACCATGAAGGCTTTCAAAGACAAACTTAAACCTGGACTGTTAAAAATGCTGACAAACAGCATTACAGTCACATGGTATACAACCAAGCAGGGAGGTACAGTCACATGGTATACAGTCAAGCAGGGAGGTACCCACTGTTACCATCTGTACAGACTAATACTGACACTCTAGGATCTAGCACAGTAGCAGCAGCTGTCACCAATGGCATCTTAAATCCCAGGACAAGATAATCTCTTGGCAGACAGTGTGAGTAGAAATCTACTATACTCGAATGGATGTTGAAAAAGAGAGATCCTTCTTAACCTAGTCTGCTTGTGGGCATACCATAGGTAGGTATTTTTGATTCTACACTAAACGCACAACTGAAGAGTTTCTGCTTTAGAACTCCTCAAAGAGGGGCTTAAGGGATGGGTGTCTCCTGCTTCTCTTGGACTGAACTTATTCTATGCCTTCCCTAAATTGGCCCTTATCACCAGGATAACTCAGAATATCAGGGAAGATGGGCCAAAGATGATCATAATTCCACCACACTGGCACAAAAAAACTCTGGTTTCCCCCTCCTGTCTCCCTCTGATGGAGGAGGATCAGACTCTTGCCACTGTGTGTGGACCTGGTTTCACAGAACAAAGGGTTTGACATTCACGAAATTCTCAAAATGCTAAACCTCACAGTTTGGGTAGTTTACCATTAATTCATGCTATGCAATTATTCTCTGAGAATGTGATTTCTAATTTGAGAGAAAACAGAAAACCAAGTACAATTAAATCACATCCTGCAAAGTGATAAAGGTTTTCTACTGGGAGCCAATCCAAAGGATTACTCCTTAAACTAGTGAATTTAGCACACATTTTGGAATATCTGTCCTCACTATACAAATAAAGTTTCTTCTAGTACTACATGTCTGCCTATGTCCCTCCCCAACTACTCTCATTTCCATATGAAGCAGTTACTCAAGGGAATGCTGTATCTTAGCTCTCCCAAGAAACATTACAACCCAGGACCTTAACTTTATTTTAGAGAAACTTACTCTGCCTCCTTTTGAGGCAGCTGCCTCTGCTTCCATTAAAATGGTGACTTGGAGAACCACTCTTCAATTAGCTGTGATTTCTGCTAGATGCATTGCTGGACTACAAGCATTAATGTGTTAGAAGCCTTTCCTGACTTTCCATAAAATCAGGGTCACCCTTATGACCAGTCCATTCATGTCCAAGGTTGCATCAGATCTCTTCCTTAACAGTTCCACTCACTTCCCAGTCTGCTTTCCAAACCCTCAGAACAAGAGAGAATTGATCACACCTTGGATTTTCACAGGCAAATGAGATTCTACTTGTATGGAACCAGGTTTCTTGATGAGGCAGACCAACTCTTGGCTTCCTTAGCAGAGGACTAGGAAGGGAGTCTAGCATGTAAACAGACCATTTCAAAATAAATTATCAATTGTGTTGCTTTTCTGTTACCACCATCATTGAAAAACACATTATTATTCCCAGTAGGGTCCACTCTGCCAGAGCAAAAGCAACCAACACAGCCTTTCTAAAAAGGGCCTTTGGGTAATACATGCTGGAAACATCTACTTGGTCTTCTGTATACATCTTCGCAAAGCATTACAAAGTTGTTTGTACCTCTAGAACCAAACTTGGGTTTACTTCTGCTCTTCTGCAGAGCATTATCTCTACAGCTCACAATTCTTACTAACTATCCTATCTAGATTAGCCTTAGGAGTCCTCCCAAAACTCAGTACTGCAACAGTGATTAGAATGGGCATAGTACAGATGCATTAGGAAGTTACCATAACTGTAGATGTTCAAGCAGATCACTGTTACAGTACCTTTTTCCTCCCACTCACCCCTCATACATCTGTTCTTGTTACCTACCTGGAGGAGGTATGCTGTCCATCTCACTTCACCCCAGCCATTTTTCCCCTGCTGAACATAGCCATATTATTTAGTATAGGGTTAGTCACATGAGCCTAGAGGACAGATGGAGGCTTGGCCCCTGGGCAAAGAAGACCTGATGTTGCGACCGGAGACAACTCCTTTATACAGCTAATGTCATTATGTCGGGTAGGGAGGGTGTCTGCTGCCTGGGAGATGGTAAAATTCTTTAGTATTCAGGCTGATGGTGGGATCCTGTAGGTAGGCAGGCAGGGATTCCCAAGATTAAGTACTGCAATGGTGGTCTACTTGAACAACTACAATTGTAAGTTCAATACAGCTGGACATTCTGTCACCTTAAGGTTAATTGCATTCACTGGATTATTTTCATGCTATCTTTCCTTTTATTGAGCACCTTTTTCATGTCTTACCTCTCTGACATTTATTTGAATCATATAGGTAATATTTTATTCTTCTCCAGTTTTTGTAACATTTTCTGTCACTTGCCTAGTTTGCTACATTATTGTTGCCCTGGTTTTCCTAAGTCTTCAAATATGTTCTTATTCTTTCTTTTTATATATTTTTCTTATTTCATACATTTTCTTTTTTTGTTCTGTCCTTTCACGTCATCATTTCTTCCCTGGTACCCTTATTTTGTCAACATGTTTTTGTTTGTTTTTATTTATTGATTGATTGTTGCTTTGTTTGTTCAGTCTAATTTTCTGTTTTTTATTTCATATTTAGTGGTTACTCTTTGCTTTCCTTGGTTATATTTCTCAGTTCTTATTTTTGTATTATTTTTATTCACTTTTTCTGTGCCAGTTGTACTTTTTCTTTACATATTTTTTCCATGTCATAATGTACACTGCACATTTGCAAGTATTTTTTTCCTACAAACATTTATTACTTCAGTATTTTCTTGTAACACCTGTTATTTATTCCCACAAGTGATTTTTTTTTCTTATTGTAGTTTTTTAACTCACTTTCATTACATACATTTGTTGGATGTGGAAAAATGAAATTAAGTTCCTCTTTATTTTACTAGTATTATTTTTAATGGACACATTTCCACAGTATGTTTACCTTCTAGCTGACAGTTTATAATGTATATTTATATCAAATTTCCTATACTCTGTAGTTATAACATGCCATTCGAGCTCCACTATTCTTTTCCTAGGTAGATAATAAGGCTTTTGCCAATGTCATGGTTAAACTCTCCCTTCTCACAAAACTAGTGGATATAGGTTCAGGTCTGTGTAGTTTCCTGATATGCAGTCTGTCTCCACCAAAATTTCTGCTGCATCACAGATGTCTAAATGGGCTGCCATGGTGGTGCAGCGCTTAGCATTGCCACCTCACAGCAAGAGGTACTCCGGTTTGATTCTCGTCTGGGGTGCCTTCCGTGCGGAGTCTGCATGTCCTCTCTGTGGTCGTGTGGGTTTCCTCCAGGCACTCTGCTTTCCTCCCAAAGACATGCTGTAGGTGGATTGGACACTCTAAATTGGCCTTAGGTGTGCATGTGTGTGCCTTCTGTGGAAGGTTGGGCACTGGGCTGGCAACACTACACCATAAAACACCACTGCCAATCGTTCTGCAGACCATTGTTCTACTGTGGCAACCCCTAACCAGGGTAAGCCGAAAGGAGATGATGATCACAGATGTCTAAATATTATACATATAATGATTTGCAGTACAATGCATCAAAGCACTGTACTGCAAATATTTTATTTGATCTTTTTCTGTTTATCATGCAGTGTATTCCATGCTATCTGAAACCATACCTCTCAACTTCTTAGCACAAGAAATTTGAATGAAGCTCAAAATAATGGGGGAAATGCCTCTGTCCTCCATTGAGGCAGAAAAGGTGGAAAATGCTTTGTTAGATATTTTCAGCAGTGTAGGTTTCCCAAAAGAAATACTGACTGACAGAGGTGCAAATTTCATGTCAGACCTGGTGGCTTGTCTGTGGAAGTACTGTGGAGTGAAGCACCTGAAGACCACCCCCTACCATCTCCAGACTAATGGTCTTGTTGAGAGGTTAAACTCTACAATCAAGTCAATGCCTAAAAATAGTGACAAATTTAAAATATTGCTCCTATAAACTTAGAATGTTGCTAGAATAAAAGGTTTTGTTTTAACATGCATTTTCTCAAGTTAAAAAGTGTGAACCTCAATTGTCTCTCATTATTTAATAACTTCAATCCTAATAATTCGCCAGAAAACTACAAAGTTTATAAGGAGTAGGCCAAAAATATGAGGCAAAAATCTGGACATTCTGTGAAAATCTGTACAGTTGAGAGGTATGTCTGAAATATGCAATTTTCACAATTTTCAGTACACACAGTGGCATTAAAGCACATGAGCTTATGTTTTGGTAGCACAGTAACTTAATGGTTATGGTTTCTACCTCCATCTTCATTGTCCGTGGTGCTGTTGTGATGTCTAGTCACCTTGTGTTTTACATGTTCTCTGCATATCTGCATGGGTTTTCCCTGCAAACTTCAGTTTTATTTCACCTCCAAGAAACGTGCCACTTGGTTGTTTAATTTGTGTGTCTATATATGTTAAATTTACCTATTGAAATTACCCATTATCCTTGATGTCCAGGTTGTAGCTGAAAGAAATCAAAGAAGGAAAACCTTGCCTAGCCTTTTAACAAATAAATTCAGTTTTGTGAACTCCTTGTCTCGGAAAGATTTAATTCTAAATAAACAAAGCATCATATCACACTTAAAACATTAACTTTACTGCAAATTTATACATACTGAAATATAAGTGACTTAGTAGCCTTTCAGATGAAAATAAATAAAAACAGAGATTTGTCTGCAGTAAGTAAACAAAAACATGCATATCCTCAGATTGAAGAATTATACAAATTTAGGATACCTAAGATAAATGCAGTTCGGCCTCATGAGAAATATAAGATCGCTAAAAATTTAAGTTAAGGAGCTACTCTATTAACATATGAATGAAATGATATTTAAAATAAATTATTTAGAAACACATAAAAAATCCAGGTTAGAAAATGCATATTGCTTAAAATCTATGTGTAATATATTCATCTGATGTTTACAAGACACAACAAAGAAAACAAACCCCAAAAAATCAACAGTGCAGAACAACAAGAAGTCCAGTAAAAAATGCATATATAGCTGCACCAAAACAAACCCCAAAAAATCAACAGTGCAGAACAACAAGAAGTCCAGTAAAAAATGCATATATAGCTGCACCAAAACACATACTTTGTTGGTCTTCAGAATGTTGTAGCAGGAACAAAAATAGAAATAAAATCTAGGTGTTTATTCACTGATGAATAATCCAAGTATAAGTAACAACGTGATTTCACTAGTTACACTACCTTCATCAGACCACACTAAAATGACGTTTCAAACAGTGATTAATTCAGCAAAAACTGATGACATCGGTATGGTATATTGAAGATTTACCCATGACTGATGTGATTTAATCACAAGGGTGAAGCCCGAGTGACTAAATAAAGCCAAGCGTGGGTAAATTTACATATACCACAGCCACGGAGTTGGTTATTGCTATTATACAATGACATTACTTAAGGAAAAAAATACTTACTTTTCTTAAATAGTGTCTTTGTATAACAGCACCGTACTGTCCTTCCGCTGCTGGTAATATTCAGGTGACTTTTCTTGATGTACTGCACATGCGTATGGGACTTGCGTTCCCCTCACATACCCAGTACATCAGTGCTTTGGAAAGGATGTAACAGAGAAAAGAAGGTCTCCATTGCTCCGTTTTGGTTTACTTTTTTTTTTTTAAAAAAAACTTTCGGACACTTTAGAGGTAGGCGAGAGACAGACTGGAGTAAATACAAAGAAAATTAGGTACGTGTCTTTAGTTTTAAATAACATACCTGATTTTCCTAGTATTTTCTCCATCCTGTCTTTCTCGTATGTCTGGAGTCCAGACAACAATTTTTTTTTTTATTTTTGTTTAAAAAAAAAAAAAAAAAAACCGTACAGAATATAACAACGGAAAAAAGTCCGGGCAACCAGACCTTTTTCCATTGGTATATTCTCGGATTTACAATGGGCACGCTGTTTGGGCTGGCCAATCAGCGTGCTCGATTTAGAATATTAATGGCCAGTCATTGTATAATATAGTAATGACATCACTCTAAAAATTCAAACTCTCCAATTACATCCCATGCATACATTGTAACATAGCAACCATAATTAGTTAGAACACTTCTTAAAAGCACACAGATAACAGCACTTCTGTCTCCTAGTATTCAAGACTGGCTTAAGGGGGACATGATCATTTAAACCAGAGCCTCTATTGGCTTGTAGTTTAAAAATCTATCAGACTGCAGCTCTCTCAGTGTCATTAACTATGTCCCCTAATCACTCACTTCCTTTCATATTCTCTATAATCAAAAATGTAAAAGTATGTCCCTCAAACTGCAGCATGTGTTTCTCTACCACACTTGGGAGATTATACTTGTGCCAATAGCTACCTCAGTATGGTCTTAGCACAATGGCAACAGGTGAATGTGTCTACTTTGGAAATGTTCAAGAGAAATGTATATTTCTATCATTGTTTTGTCGAAGATGCATTTTTTCCTATGGGCTGGTACAGGAGTAGATTTGGATTATTTTCTAGAATATCTACATAGGACTGCAACTTTTCCTAAGTTTATGATGATGTACTGTGTAAGTGATAATGAGAACTTAGATGTACATGTTTCTAGATTACATGATGGGGGGTTCACTACTAAACTCCACTGTAAAGAGTGCCATCGTCCATCATATGTCCATAGGGGCAAGTATGCACTCCCCTCATGTTTTTCAGAATATTGCTAGAGGACAGTGTTTAAGAATGTCTAGACTTTATGCAGTAGATGATGAATTCAATTATGGTTTGGATGACTTGAGGCTGAGTCTTAGTAGGAGGGGATATAAGGAGAAAGAAACCAATGAGGGAGTACAGTTGGCTGTCTCCCTCAGACATATAAGAGCCAAACCGTATGGTTCATCACCATATATCAGAGGGATATGTTAAGATTGTCCATCTCATACAGTAGTGACTTTCGAGCCATTGGGAATATTATTAAGAAGAACTGGTCAGTTTTACAAACTGATGAACAGATAGGGTGAATAGTTGGAGTTCACCCCCATTTCTGCAAGATGAATAGGAAGTTATTTAAAAGAATGTTGTGTTATCCAACCAAGTCTGCAGTGAATCCCAGGGAAGATGAGGTACATGGAACTTTAAAGTGTGGGAGATGCAATTTTTGCTCATTTGTAGATTAATCACATGTATTTACACATCCAGACACTCACACTCAAGGTGACTGCAGTAGTAAAGATTTGATGTACCTTGCACATTGTAAGCAGTGCAAAGTTTTTTTATGTTGGAAAGACAGACGATAGACTGTGTGAACATATTAGAGATCACTTGTATTGTGCGCAAAAGAGTAATTCCTCAAATGCGGTAGTGAAACACATGCTGCAGTTTGAAGGGCAAACTTTTAAACTTTTGATTATACAGAATATGAAAGTAAGTGAGCTCTTAGGGGACAGTTAATAGGTTCATAGGTGTGTACTAGGCTAATGGCCCTAAGGCCTCCACAAGCCTAGCCCATAGGATTGCCCTGGCATCATGCCGCCCACCGTTAGTTTACAGTGCCTCTATTGAGCAGAGTCACTGAAGTAATCTCCAGGGTGAATTTTCTATTTCCCATCCCAGACATTGAGAAAGATGAAGTCAGATGGATTTTTAAACTACAAGCCAATACAGACACTGGTTTAAATGATCATGTCCCCCCTTAATCCAGCCTTGAATACTAGGAAACAGAAGTGCTAATATCTGTGTGTGTGCTTTTAAAAAGTGTTTTAACTAATTATGGTTGCTATGTTACAATGTATGCATGGGATGTAATTGGAGAGTTTGAATTTTTAGAGTGAAGTCATTACTGTATCAATCACTGTTTGAAATTTGATTTTACTGTGGTCTGATGAAGCTAATATAACTATTGAAAGCGCTTACCTATTTGTTACTTACACTTGGATTATTCATCAGTGAATACATGGCTGGATTTTATTTCTATTTTTGTTCCTGCTGTGTCATTCTCAAGTTCAACAAAGTGCCATGTTTCATTGCAGGTACATACACATTTTTTACTGATTTTACAAGACATTGATATCTTTTAAAAGAATGATGCACACCATTTCAAACTGACAGAATGAATCATTACTTTTTTTGACTACAGCAAAATGCAACCATGTATGAGAAATGAAACTGTCCTTTAAAGTGTGTAGTGACTCAAAAACCCAACAATTATTTTATTCAGCAGCATATACATAAAGTGTGGAGCTCTGATGAATAACTTAAGGATTCAGTCAGACAGTGAATCAGAGGAACACAGGTGATCTTAACAACAGACGTTCAAATGAAGGATGTAGTCAGCTGAACTTGAAAACAGCTATTTGTCACCTTAACTGCAGTCATATACATTAAATGTTATTACATACCTTGAAATATTCTGTTTTAAAACTGAATTTGTTTAATTGAGGGGTCAAGCAGGAGCCTAAGATATTGTTTTATTAGCACAGCAATTCAACAGGGTTCATTGCAAGTAGACTGTGATGCACTTTTCAGACCAAGAGTCTAAAGCTGTCTATATCTATAATATATGTCCCATTATATACATTAAATAACCCTGAGAAAGAAAAATAATTAGAAACTGCAGGTTTCCAGATTTTAAGGTTCACTTTTATTTATTTATTCTTTTTTTTACATAATACATGGTCTGACTTCTTGTACACTAAATTAATTGGCACAAAGTAACTGTTTTGTAAGGAAAGCTTAGCTACTATTTGATTTTTGGTAACTACCCTATTAATTTTCATTTTAAGGTAACAGTATACATAATATGTTAGTGCACACTACCCTCATGGGCTTGGTGTGGCCACTTTCCTAGCAATACTTCATGATAGTCATACTCACTGGGTCTTGTTAGAATTTAGACCCTGTGATAGATAACCCAGCCCTTGTGTCACTGGACACTAGGCATACACAAAAACAATTAAAGAGATGCAAAAACATAGCTTCCAGCCTACCACATATGTCTTTAGCACTTTGTCAGGCTCTTAACACCCTTTAATATGGAAGGGTTTTGCCCCACCATATTCTACAACTATTTGCATTGTCTTGTGAAATAAAGTACAGTTTATTTTCTCATAGTAGTGGATAAAGTCATGTTTTAATGCATTGCGCTTTCAGAATATCACATTTCAGCTAAATAATATATATATATCACAACTTTCTAAAGAAGGTTTTTCTGTAAAATAGCATTTTGCTTTCATATCCAGTTATTTCATGCACACTTAACACAAAGCTAAGAACTATCATTAGATTCTAGAGTTTCAGTTTCTTTCCCCAGCATTGTTCTTAATCTGACACTGCGTGTCTCTTCAGATTCCAGGAGCAAAATTTGTACGCTTATCACTGATATTGCATTAGAGGGCTAATCCCATGTGTTCGTAGGTAAGTACTAGGCTATCTGCCCAAGGGCATTTATAAGCCTAGCCAGTGTGTGTTGGCTTTCGTCACCCCATTGATTAATTAACTGATCCTCTGTCAAGCAGAGCCAATGAAGTGATCCCAGGCGTGTATTTTCTGTTACCCATCCACTCGTCAAGGTTTCTCTTGAAGAGTGTTAGTAAGGGGCTCTACCTGATGTAATTTGGAATTTTGTTCCAAAGCATGGGAGTCTTTGTGACAGGAATCTGTCCCTCCAGCATGTTCTGTTTATTGTTGCGGTGAGGTTTAGCTCACTAGAGCGTGTGGCTCGCAGTGACTTGGATTTCTTTAGGTGGAGCATGTCCATCAATTCTAAGTTGAACATGGCTTTGTAAGTCAGGCAGAGATCACCTCTGAGTAAGCGGTATGCCACTGAGTACAGCCGGAGTTTGTTCAGTCGGGCTTCATAGGACATATGTTTGAGACCAGTATTCCTCTTGGTGAGGTACTTTTGTGGTCTTTCCAGCTGTTGGAAGTTTCTTGTGTGGTACATCCCAAATGGGGCATTGTACTCTATGATGGGTCTAATGAGTGATGAGTAGAGGGGCACTATAACCTTTTTATTTCTAGATGCAAACCCTTTAGTAATTAGATGGGCCACATAGAAGGATTTCCTAACTACTTTGGCTATATGATTGTCAAAGGAGAGATTACTATCTACCTGGGTCCCCAGATCTCTTATTACCTCTTCTGTATTAAGGGGGCTGCCACCTATGTGGTAATTCATGGGTGTGTTGTTTTTCCCAAACGGGATGACTATGCATTTTTTGGCATTTAGCTTGAGGCCATGACTTTAACACCAGGTGCCCATCTCAGTAAGGCCCTTTTGGAGGATGTCCGTGTCAGCCAGAGAGTCAATTATGGCTCCCAGTTTGCAGTCATCGGCAACCTTGGTTAGCCATAGTCCTCCTGTGTTTGCCTGTACTTCTGAGAAGTATATGCCAAACAGTAGGGGTCCCAATACTGAGCCTTGAGGGACACCACTTGTGACTGGTTTAGAATCGGACCTGGAGCCAGCTATTCTTACTGTGTGAGTTCTGTCTGTAAGCCAGTTGGCAACCCATCTCGTGATGTAGGGGTTTATGTTCAGGCTGGTGAGTTTTTCTGTAATACCTGAGTGGAGAATGGTGTTGAAAGCCTTGTCGAGGTCAAGGTAGGCTGTGTGAACCACCTTTCCCTCATCTATGGCCTTGGTGACTGTCTCAAAGAAGTCAACCAGGTTTAGTAGGCATGATCTGCCCTTAACAAAGCTGGACTGGGTCAGGTCAAGTGTTTGGAGGTTCCCAATGTCTTTGTTAATGAGTTCCATGATGATGTGCTCCGTAGCCTTGCAGACCAGGCTAGTCAAGCTTATGGGGCGATAGTTACCAGGGTCAGTTGTGGCCCCTACTTTGTGGAGAGGAATAACCGTTGCTGTGCACCATTTTATTGGCATGTAACCTGTGGAGAGGCTGAGGTTGAACAGCATATTTAGGCGGAGGGTTAGTTTGTTCTATAGTTCATGCAAGATGCAGCCTGGGACACCATCTGGTCCCACTGATGCTGTGTTTTTGACTTTTGAAAGGGCTTTTTTCACCTGTGCATCTGTGATTTTTGGGACACTACACTTTTCCGGTATTGTTGTGGGCCCTTTTGGAGGTGAGAGTGGGGTAAAGTTTGCACTGAATCTATCTGCCAGGATGCTGGAAATATCAGTAGGTTCAGTATATTTTTTGTTATTTTGCACTAGTTCAGTGCATATCTGCAAATTGCCACTTAGATTCTTAACATTGCTAAAGAAGGCTTTGTGGTTATTTTTTTGAATCCTTGGCTATTTATCTTTCAAAGTTAGCCTTGGATGATTTCATGAGGGACCTCAGTTTCTTACTGATACTGATCAGGAATGTCTTTCCTTCTTGGGATTTGCTTTTTTTCTGAACTAGTTTCCTCCTTCTATTGTATAGCCTGTTTACTGCAGGGGTCCACCAAACTGGTTTCCTTCTCTTAGAGGAGTGAGTCTTAGTTTTGCTAGGGATGGCATGATCCATGCTTCCTTGTAGGTGCTCATAGAGTGCATTTGTAAAGGTTTCTGCATCTTGGGCAGCTTTATCCTTTAGCGTGGGGGCTGTGAAACTTACCACCTCTGTCTTAAGTAAGGTGACTTAGTTTGCTTTAGAAAAGTCTTTTACTATGGTTTCCTTAGTTGGGGGTGGTGGTGGGCTGTGGATATCCAGAGTGATTAGTTTATGGTCTGATCTAACCAGTGACGGGTTGACCTCTGGTGTGGAACACCTGTCGCCCATGTTGGTGATGACCAGGTCCAATATGTTTTCACCTCTGGTAGGGGAGTTTACCAGCTGATCCAGGGCGTTTGAGTTGATGAATTCTAGGAAGTGCTGGGCCTTGGAGTTTGTACTCAAGTAGTTTTCCCAGTGAATGGTAGGGTAATTGAAATCACCCAATATCAGGGTGTTTGGTAGGGCCTTCATGTTTTCCAATGTCTCCAGAAAGGTGGAGTGGTGGTCCTGGGTCATGGAGGGTGATCTGTAGCAGGCCACAATTTGCATTGTAGATTTGCCCGATGTTAGTTGCACATGGATGATCTCAGAGGTATCATGCTGCGCCACTAACCTGGAGGTGTAGGTACCCTTGATGAATATTGATACACCCCCTCCTTTTGTGTTTCGGTCCATGTTCTGTGGCCGAAACATGTGGTATGAGCTGTAGCCAGGTAGTGCTGGGGTTCTCTCTGGAGCCTTGAACCAGGTTTCAGTTACTGCACAGATGTCAATGTTCTCCGTACTGAGGAGTGCTTCGAGCGAGTGCATTTTGAGATTTAAACTCCTGGCACTGAGTAGCATAACCCTCAGTTTTTTGTTAATTGTGCTGTTTACAGATGTGGATTTGACTTTTGAGCCTTGCCTAAAAAATGCACTAAGGGGGCAGCAAGAACCTTGGCCAGTATTCGAAAGCCTAGGCATGACAGGTGCAAGCCGTCTCTTGTGAAGCAACGCTGCTTGTCGAGCATGTCGTCCCAGGCTGACAGACACTGGATCCCCTTTGAATGACACCAGAAGCTTAGCCAATTGTTGAAATTGATCATTTTATATTGATACTGAGGTATCATTCTTGGTGAGGGCAGGATGATACTCAGGCTCAGGGTCATACCAGCCTAGGCTACATGATCAGGGAGCTCTTCCATGTCTCTTTTCATGTAGTCCAGGGAGGTACGTCTCAGGTCATTCACACCAACACGAATAGTGACAGAGTCATATTTGTACTTGTTCTGGAGTGACCTGAGTGCTTGTGTTATGTGGTGGATTCTGGCTCCCGACAGGCAGCTAACAGCAACCTTCTGCTTGTCCTGTCTAGTGAGTGGGACGTGCCTGACTATAGAGTCACCTATTACTAGTGTGTCAGGTATGTTATTTCACCTTAAGGGCTGTGATTGTGTGGCACACTGACAACAGGCTGCCACAAACTACTAGTCACTACACACGTGCAATAGAGTAATGCTTGAAGTGTATTGCTGTGTCCTAATGTATTTCCTTCACAGTGCAGATCTCTGATGTGCTTATGTATACATACAGTGAATTTACCAAATAGTTCCACTCAGAATTACTACACTAAAGTGATAAAATACTTGGTAAACTTGATTAATTCTATCATTTTCTTTCTTTTAGTGTTGCTGCATTACTCATTACTATCTAGAAATCTGTGACCATGACAGTGTTGCAGTTGTCATTTTATTATTAGCCAACAAAACAAAAGATCAACTCCAGGTATATCATCCATTGGCTGACACTGGAATCAAATGAACATCTTGAAAAACAAAAGGATAATAGTGTAGTTTTCTCTTTACATGTGGAGTTTAGGATGTTTATTACTCTTCTTCAGGTGGGAGGTGACTTCTTAGGAAAATATAAATCTGTTGAATACTTTCTTAATAATCCATATGCTATGTTTTATTAAGAATATCTTGCCTTTTAGCTATGCTCCTTTGCACCAATTCTTCAGCTAGTAAGAGTTGGAGGGATGATAGCATGGGTTTTTACTTTAGAAAGACTTTGCTTTAGAAGGCCTCTAACTAATTTCACAGAGCCTAGCTTTGGTTTTACTAGTATTAGTATCAAGTTGTCAGTAAAACAGCTCTGTAGTACAGAGGGATGGAGCTCTGACATTATCTCACATGATCTTTGTTTACTTTGCAGTCTGCCCGTTTAACATAGTGAGACAGCTTTAAAAAAAGCAACGGAGAAAGGAAGATCTCCATTGCTTTTTTAAAGCTGTCTCGCTAAGTTAAACTCCTTTAACGTAGCAACACACTTTCTAAAAAGCAACAGAAACCTTGCTTTCTCCATTGCTTCCACACACAACTCTGATGTACTGCGTGGGCATATGCATGCGCAGCACATCAGAACTACCACAGAATACCAGACAGCTGCAGAAGGGCAGCACAGAGACATTATACAATGCCATTATTTAAGAAAAGTAAATATTTTTTTCTTAAATAATGTCATTGTATAATAGCAATAACCCACTTCTGGGTGTGGGTAATGCTGGATTTACCTACGGTTGTCTTTGTTTGGCCACTCAGGCTTCGCCCTCGTGACCAAACCACACTAACCGTGGGTAAATCCAGCATTACCCACACCCAGGCGTGGGCTATTGCTTAAATATTACCCCTTGTGAGAATAACTGGGATCTTACCACCTCAGTGCTGTCTCCATCAGCATGAACAACTGGTATTCTGTTGCCTCAGGCAAGATTGCCTGGAAATGGTCAATGAGGGAAGCTCTCATTACATATGAAACCACCTTGGCAAGGAGAGCAGAGGATAAGAGAGCCCTAAGGAAAATCCATGCCCATGATTCCAGACCAGCATCTGTCTACTGCTGCCCAGAGTGTGGAAAGGACTTCCACTCCTGTACTGGATTACACAGCCACAAAAGATGCTGACTGAAACAATCGAGTACATACAGAAATTCATGATCCTTTGGGATTGAAGGATGCCTACTACCATAGATAATTTGAGGGGACCCATTCATGGGACAAAATATTTAGCAGCTTCCTCTATCTATTGATAGTACAGTGGGCAGTCCTGGGGTACATTTTATGTTTCCCATCCACATATCCAAGTTATGCTTGAGTAGAGACAGGGATGAACTTTGTTTTATGTGGATGGAAGGTCTGTTCCTGAGCAGTGGTATCTTCTGCTAAATAAACCTGTTCCTCAAAACCATTCTGTTTATGTTGCAGAAAATGTTTAGATTGCTAGACTGAGTATTACTGATGCCATTTGATTTATTGACGTAAAGTAAATCCATCAGTGTTGGGTTCAAGGATACTTTGTTTGCCAGACACTGGTCACCTGTTAGCAGTCTATAGTATACTGAGAGTAAGGGGCAGGGCTTTGAGTCCATCCATGCAGGATATATTGTTTAGGCCTTTTATCCTTTTAGCAAATTATCTCTGTGGGCTTTCCAGTTGTATGTATCTGGACATATGCATGCTAATAGGGGCATTATCACCAATGATCGGTTTAATGAGGGCTCAGAAAAGAGGAACACTGACATCCCTAGATATAGATACAATCCCTTTTACTTATAAGCTGTCCAATATAGATGGACTTTCTTATGATAATGGATACATGGTGATTGAATGTTAGATCACTTTCCATATAAGTTTCTAAATCCTGAACAGCTGGGCCAACTGTTATGGGCATATTGTCAATATAGTAGTTCCCTGGAGCAGATGATTTCCCAAAGGATATCATAATGCATTTAATGACATTTAGTTTCAGTCCATGATTTTAGCACCAGTTATTTATTTAGGACAAATCTTCCTGCAGGAAGGCTAAGTCACTTAGGGATTCAATGAGTGCTCTTAGCTTGCAGCCATGTGCAAACTTAGTCAACCAGAGCAGTTTGGTAATGGCATTTACTTCATGAAAGTAGATGCCAAACAGGAGAGATCTCAGCATAGAACCATGGGGGACTCCGCTGGTGGCTGGTCTCTTTGTGGAGATAACATCCCCTACTTTGACTTCTTGCATCCAATCTATGTGTCAGTTGGTAAACCCTTGGGTGACACAGGGATGCAGTCCCAGTTTATTTGACTTTTCTACTAAACCTGAGTGGGGGATTGTCTCAAAAGCTTTGGCCAGCATGCAGTCCTGGGGTATAACATGTGACTGACCTTTTAAAAATGTAGACCAGGTTAAGTAAGCATGACCTGGCCTTGACAAAGCTAAACTAAGATGGGCTCATTGTTTAAAGTTTCCCTATGTCCTGATTGATTAGTTCCCTGATAAGTCTTTCTGTGGCTTTGAACATGAGGCTGAACAGACTTATTTATTTTATTTTTTTATTTTACATTTGTTTACCGGGATAGCCTGACTGGATATATGTCCATTTTCAGCGGAGGCCTGGGTAGAAAAGCTCCATGCTATTAAGTTTCATAATGATCGGTTACAAATTGAAACAAAGATAACAGATTTTGGTAAGCTCTTACAGTCAAGTTACAAAGCTTAAAACAATCATTATACATGAATACAGATTCAATATTTTGGTAGGTTCATAGAGTCAAGTTACATAGCTTAAGACAAACGATACACATGGAATGCAGAATGTGCCCACAGAGTGGCACACGTACAGCTATATCAGTAACAAGTTCATAGAAGACAGCAGATTCCTAAGATTTAACAAGCAGCAAAGACGATTAGAGCATTAGAGAGAGCTAGGAAACAGATTAGTTGGGCAGTATAATTACTAAAGGATAGAGACTAGTCAGGTTTGGAACATGGACATTCCCATTGCCTTAGAAAGTATAATTTGAGAGTTTTTTTGAACTGGGATAATAAGGGATCCAGGGTGATTTTAGCTGGCAGAGAGTTCCAAATCTTGCCAACGGCGTTGGGAAATAGAGTCTCCTGCCACATTTTTGCTTTTGGTAGTCTTTACTAGGTTTTTATTGGCGGATCAAAGTTATTTTAGGTTATTGTATGAATTAATAATATTGTTTAGTGCAGGTGTTTTGTCTGAGTGATTCAGAGTTTTATGGACAACTATTAGTTGGTTGTACTGGAGTAATCTAGTCCATTCAAGCCATCCAAGTCGAGTTACGTTGAGGCAGTGGTGAGTTCTATAGGTTGCTCCTGTTGCAAACCTAGCAATATGGTTGTAACAGCTAGCAAGTTTGTTTTGAGTGGTTATGTTTAGATTGGTGAAAAATGGGGAGGCATATAGTAAGGAGGATAGTAAGTGTGAGCGAGCTACAGAGATTCTGGCGAGTGGGGTGAGGAATGTCCTGGTTCTGTAGAGGCAGCCTCGTTTTCTGTTAATGGATTTGATAGTTTGATTAACATGGATGTCATATTTTAGGGCATTATTAATGGTGACTCCTAGGAGCTTGGTATGCACATCTGGGGATATCAGTGTGCCATTGTTAGATGTTAGGGTGAAGAATGGGGTGGAGGATTTGCAGGTAGGGGAGAAGATGAGCAGCTTGGTTTTGTTGGGGTTTAAGATGAGTTGATGGTTTGCAAACCACTGTTCGACAATGTTAACAGTATTCTGGGTTAGAGCCATAAGCTCGGCTGTAGAAGTGGCTGCACAGATTAAAGTGGAGTCGTCTGCATATTGAATGCAGTTAACCTGGGGAATGACAGTGGGTAGATTGTTGATTAAACAGAGAAGAGGAGTGGTCCCAATATAGACCCTTGGGGGACTCCTAGTGTGTTGGGGAGACAGGTGGATAGTGTTCCCTGCCAGAGGACAGCTTGTCGGTGACCTGATAGGTAAGATTGGAACCATTTGAGTGCATGGTCATCTAATGAAAAAGATCTGAGGGTGTGCATACATATTTGGTGGTTAACCATGTAGAATGCTTTGGAGAGATCCAAAAAGAGGGCAGAGGTAATCATATTGGTGTTGCGGTAATGGTTGATGGAGTCAGAGAATGATAAGAGGGCTGAGGTGGTGCTATGATTTGGGTGGAAGCCATGCTGTGAATTAGCTAGTAGTTTATTCTGGATAAGGTAGGACATAAGTTGCTTTTGGACACATTTTTCCATTATTTTGGCTAGTGTTAACAATATAGCTATTGGTCTGTAATTAGATAGCTCGAGTGAGTTACCCCCTTTGTGGAGGGGTATAACATGGCAAACCTTCCAAACTGAGGGAATAGATGCTTCAGACAGGGTGCGGTTTATGATTATGGAGATAGGGTATGAAATGGCATCTGCTGCTTTTTGTAGATATTCTAGTGGTAGGAGGTCAGATGCCAGGGTGGTGGGTTTTAGCTTATTGATTAATGATCTAATTGTAGTGACAGATACTGGTTCAAATCTAAATGAGGGTTGGATATTGCTGAAGGGTGTTTGATAGTTGGAGCTGCTGTGAGTTAGTTTGCTGGCTACAGTTTGGATGGTCTCTGTGAAGAAATTATTGAAAACATTTGCAGTTTCAGAGTGTGATTTTTGGTTACAGGATACTGGGGTAGGAGTGGAGGACTGGCCAGGGTGGATCAGTTTGTTGATACCTGCCCAGATTTTTTGTGGATTATCATGATATTTTTTCTGATGACAGTGATAGAAGTTTTTTTTGTCGAGCAATATGGATTTTTTTGTGTCATTCCTTAGCTTGCGGAAGTTAGTTTGGTCTAGTGGGTTTTTAGAGCTACGCCATTTTCCCACATTTTATTTCTTGCTGCGATTTTGGATTTGGTTTCATTGGTGAGCCATGGGGCCATTTTTGTTTTGGCTCTAAGGGTGTGCATGGGAGCATGTAAATTTAGAATAGCTAGGAATGTGGAGTTAAAGTGTGCTACAGCATCATCCAGTGGAAGATGTTTTAGTGCAGCCCAGTTACAAGCTTTAAGTTCATTTTAGAAATTGGTGACACTGAAGTGCTTGTTATTTCGAATTGGTTTGTAAGTAGTTAGGTGGTGATTAACAGTTTTAAGCTTGATGATGTAAGTGAGTAAGTGGTCACTCATCTCATCTGGGAGGGTGCCAGAATTATACAGGTCTGGATGGTTGTTGATAAGAATCCAGTCCGGGATACTATCTTTGTTATTAGTTTTGCTTATTCTAGTGGGAGTGGAGATGAGTTGAGTGTAACCATGAAGGTTTAGATGGGTTTTGGGCGATTTGGTTGAGCAGTTGTTCCAATCGATATTAAAGTCACCTAACACCATAGTTTCATGGGGAAATGTATTGGATAACCATTATAAGAAATCTTCTAGGGTGTTTGTGTTTTCACCTGTAGGGATTTACATGCATGCTATGAATATACTTTTGTTTTTGTTCAAATGTAGTTTAGAAATAAGGATTTCAGCATTTTTGAATGATGGGGGTTGATGAGGGGCTAGAGTAACATCTAGTGTGTTTTTATATATTACTGCTACTCCTCCACCTTTCTTAGCCTTGCAATCGAGTCTAAGTATATTATATCCTGGAGGAATAACTTCATTGTCAGTAGTACTTGGCTTTAGCCAGGTCTCTGTAAGACATAGCACATCAGGTGAATAGACTGTTAAGAGGGCATGTAGGTTGTGAACCTTGTTATTTAATCTCCTGATATTTATGTGGCAAGTTAGGAGAGAATTTTTGGGCCTGTTTATCGGTACGATATTGGAAGTGGTGTTTTGGGGGAGAGAGTTTATAGGTGGAGTGGGACCTGGGTTAGGATGGATATCTCCATCTCTTATCAGGCTGTATTGTATAGTAATTATAAGTTTGATGGCTTTGCTAATTATTTTTTGATAATATCTATATTTGGAGAAGATAGACCATAGCCTGGTTAGCTGATATTTTTTTAAAAGTGGGGGGGGGGGGCAGGTAGATAGTGGTTTAGCTGATGGTCATTTTTATTTAGAATTGGAGTAGTGGTGGATTGAGATATGGGATGGTGAAACCTGTGAAAGAGTTGGTTTTCATAAGTGGTTAGCAGATATAGAACCAGCAAGAGTGATAGGAGTGATAGTAGTGGCCTTACATTGTAGGATAACATGGCAGTTGTCTTGGGTTAGCTAGTTGGTGTTAGTTATAGGGGTGGAAATTAACAGGGTAATAGTAGAGTGGATGGGGAGAGAGTGATAGCAGTTAGCTGTGGCTGTTTATGATTGGATAAAGGTAGGGGGTGTGGTTAATGATTTATAAATTTAGGACCCCTAGGGGCAGGTGGGATATGGGGGCAGGGTGGGGCACGGAGCGAGCCTGAGCTTAGCGAGGGCGAATGTAGCGGGGCTAATCCAGACCACAAGATACACTTAGGTGTGTGCCTGCAAGGTAGGGCTTTAGGTTACTTTATACCATTATTTGATTTAAGTTAACTGCTGGTCAATTATTTAGCTTTTTAAAGTTTATGCTGCAGTTGACTGTTTCAGAAATATTATTTTTTGTTTTAAAAATGTGTACTGCACTTAGTTCTTTTAGCTTTTGAAAGCTTAAGTGGCAGTAGTTAATGGAATCTGTTTCATGGGTTTGGGAATATTTAATATTATGTGCTAGTGACTGATGGTTGTAGTCACTAACAGCATGGTATACAGTTTAGTGACTAGCAACTGTAAACTCCCATTAGGGATAGCCTCAATTTAATTTTGTACTTAGCGACTGGTGAAACCAGTCCAAACTCAGTAGTTCAGAGAACGGGGAGTCCTAAGCTACTTCCTTGCACTGTGGACCCTGAGAAGTTCAGTGCCTACTACGGGAATACAAATTTAGGCAGAGACAGTAACCTTATGGGTAGTTTTGCTTCCTGTTTGGACTTGAGCAGGTAGACTGTCTTTTTTATTTTATTTTCACAAGGCAGAGTAGGGGGTAGATCTAGCAAGAGAAGAGAGAGTTGGTTCAGGATATTATCACTATTAGCAATAAAAACAGTTAGTGAAACACATTTAAAATTGCCAGGATAGAAGACTATGAATACCTTAAGTAGTTATTACACAAGCAGGACTAAGCATTTCAATAGTTACAAAGATCAGTGCTACAATTTATAGTTCCACGCTACAGAGTTTACAGGAATCAACCATACAGCAATTACTGAGATTCTAGGTAATATCATCAGCTGACTGAAAACAAATGTCGCAATGAAAACAGGCTTAATAAGTTCAAGTACGTGTCATAAAAGACTAATTCAAGTTTTCCATTTATAATTGAGGAATTTTAGTTATCACTGATTTTAAACACTTACCGCGCTAGGCAGAGACCAGCATCCAGGTCCAGAGGCACTAGTGAAGTTAAATATGGCACCAGAGTAGGGGTTAATTGTAGACTCGGTTCGTTGGCTAGAGAGGCTGGTGGCCTTTGATTGGTTTAATCAGACCACAAGGTACACTTAGGTGTGTGCCTGCAAGATAGGGCTTTAGGCTACTTTATACTATTATTTGATTTAAGTTAACTGCTGATCAATTATTTAGCTTTTTAAAGCTTATGCTGCAGTTGACTGTTTCAGAAATTTTCTTTATTGTTTTAAAAATGTATACTGCACTTAGTTTTTTTAGCTTTTAAAAGCTTAAGTGGCAGTAGTTAATAGAATCTGTTTTGTGGGTTTGGGAATATTTAATATTATGTTGCTAGCGACTGATGGTTGTAGTCACTAACAGCATGGGATACAGTTTAGCGACTAGTAACTGTAAACTCCAGTCAGGGATAGCCTCAATTTAATTTTGTACTTAGCGACTGGTGAAACCAGTCCAAACTCAATAGTTCAGAGAATGGGGAGTCCTAAGTTACTTCCTTGCACTGTGGACCCAGAGATGTTCAGTGCCTACTATGGGAATACAGATTTAGGCAGAGATAGTAACCTTATGGGTAGTTTCGCTTCCCATTTGGACTTGAGCAGGTAGACTGTCTTTTTTATTTTATTTTCACAAGATAGAGTAGTGGGGTAGACCGCGCTAGGCAGAGACCAGCTTCCAGGTCCAGAGGCACTAGTGGCACAAAGTAGGTATGTAAATATGTCTGTGAAATGTCCTCCCTTATGTAGGGAATGACTGTTCTCCATTCACATGGTATAAAACCTGTATGGAAGCTGGGTTTGAACAGTGTTATTAGAAGGGTGTCTAAAATCATTATTCATGCTATTTAAGATGCATACAGGGATATTGTTAGCATACACTGATAGAGTATTTTAGCATTTGATAGTGCTTTTAGGACTAGTCTTGTTTGTTAGTTGGAGCCTAGCCAGTTTCAGGTATTTCTTGAGGGACAGATGGAGGGGAGAGAGGGTAAAGTTACTGGCCAGTAGGTTGGCTTTTACATTCAGCCTCAGTGTAGGTAACATCATTCACATTCAGCTCAGCATATCACTGTGCTGTGGTTTTAAGAATATGAACAAAACTAAAAAAGACCTTGTGATTATCTTTGGCTTGCTTACGTTTTTAGGTTCATAGGTTCATAGGTGTGTACTAAGCTAATAGCCCTGGAGCCTTTACAAGCCTAGCCCATGGGTTTACCCTGGCATAATGCCACTGACCTTAGCCTCATACTTGGCTTTGGTGGATGTTATTAAACTCCAGAGTTGTTTGCTTATTTCAGTGTCATGAGTTAGCATTCTGGGAATTAATATTTTTGTTTTTGGTCAAAATTCTCTTCTTATTATTGCAAAGCTTGCAGATATTACAGTTCCACTGTGTAGGTTTGTTTCTGGAGTTTGCTCTGCAGTTATTCCTGCAGGGTACACCTGCATATATGCAACTGTTTACATGGTGGTATAGTGTGGTGGTGGTGCACATGCCTGCATACTCAGTGGAGTTAACCGGGTTTGGTGAGGATTTGAAATTTGCCAATGTATCACTAAAGAGCAGGTAGTTTGTCTTTGAGGAATTTCAAAAAGGTACTTTAAGTGGAAGGGATCTCTGATTACATTTTTATTTAGAAGGGGATCGTTTTATGGTCAGATCTAACAACTAATGATGAGACGCAAGGACTGGTACAAGATGCCTCCGTATTAGCAACAACAAGATCCAAGATGTTTTTCCCCCAGTGGTTACTCTGACTAATTGTTCAAGGGCATTTATATTAACAAAGTCCAAGAATCTCTATACTTGTGTACAAGTGGTGGTGTAGGTTTCTCAGTCTATAGTTGGACAGTTTAGATCACCTAGAAAATGGTATAGGGAGTAATACTGAGTGGTTCTAGTTCATGTAAATAGGTGTTGTGGCTTTCCTGGGTCATAGATGGAGTTCTATAGCTTGCTAATATATGGCATGGGACATGTATGATGCATGGTTAGTTCAATATGAAGAAGCTCTAATTCATCATGCTGCTTTACCAGCCTTGATGTGAGTCTCTTCTGGATGAAGATTAAGACACCTCCACCATTTCTCACCTCCAGTAGCTGGTCTAAACATGTGGAAGGGATTATAGCCCTGCACAGCTGGAGTGATCTTCAGTGTTTTAAACCATGTCTTAATTGCTACACATATGTGGACAGCCTCCAGGGTGAGAAGAGCTTGTATGGAGTGAAGTTTCTTGTTTAGGCTGCTAGCATTGATCAGTAATACCTTCATATTTTTATTTACTTGTTTCATACTGTTGGTTGATTTATCAGGTTGGCATTGTCTAAAAAAGCATTATGGAGGTGGACAATGTCTTTGCCAATAATCAAAACCCTAGAAGAGACAGAGATAGGCCATCCCTGATGAAGCACTGTGGTCTATCAATCATATCACACAGGTTGACAAATATTCCCCCTTAAATGACTCCAAAAACAAAGTCAATTATTGAAATCAATTATTTTTTCTCATATTATGTTATCAGACTTGGAGATGATAGAATGCTGCTTAATGCTAGGCTCATATCTGCTTTCTACACATAGTCTGAGAGCTCCAATATTGCCCATTTTATATAGTTCAGGGAGGTACACCTGAAGTCACTGATACCAACATGATCTATGACAGAGTCACGCTTGTACTTGAGTGCATATGTGATCTGATAGATCCTAGCACCAGATAAGGTCTATCTGTTACCCCTTCCTTGCTCAGCCTGGTAAGAGGTACATCTGCATGTCTTGCAGTGGAGACACCAATAACACAAATGTTTGGTTGGGTTGATGCCTGGCTTGCAGGTTCAACATCAGTGACTTTGTTACCCCTTGTTCTCTGTGAGGAGGTAGGCTTAACTCTCTGACTCTGCTTTGTGCCTGTGTTGTTTTTGGAAGGTGTAGGCAATGATATATGATGTCAGCATATGATGTATTATGTGTATTCTGATGGCCTTGGTGACGTGTGATGTGTGATGTACTGCTGATGATTTTGGTGTCTGAGTTTACTGTGTGTGATTTTTGCCTCCAAGGATATTATATAGGTACTTCTCTCACACACACTGTATTATGCTGTTTGAGTAATAGATGATTGTCAGACAGTGTGAGACAATTCTTAAATAATTCAATCTAACTGAATGATGTACTCCATCTATCCATTGCATTTGTACGCCTTGGGTACATGCAGAGGCATAAATATATGGAAAACAGTAAGAACATAAAGCACAATCCACTTGATGGCCACATAGATGATGGCCACACCCTGTGTTAGCTATTGCATATAGAGGGGTATGTATGTGTGTGTGTGTGTGTGTCTGTGTGTGTGTGTGTGTGTGTGTGTGTGTGTGTGTGTGTGTGTGTGTGTGTGTGTATATATATATATATATATATATATATATATATATATATATATATATAGAGGACATGTCCAAAGAGATGTTTCTGATAGTTGACAGGCAAAGAGAGCTACAATGTGTATGAGAAAAACGGTTAATCTATATGAAAAATGAACCATATTTAGATAGAGGTTCCTGCACTTTTGTGAAGAGTTTCTTATACTTTTCTCAGTGGTTCCTACTTCTCCACTGTAGTACTCTTATCTTTTGGTGGTTGGATTCCTGTGCTTATTTTCTTGGCTTTACATACTTCTATGACTTGGTTGTTACACATCTGTGCCTCAGTTTCTTTATACTTGTGTGATATAATACTTTCACTTTTGTGGCTAATTTGTTACAGTTCAGTGCCTGAGTTTCTATACGTGTGTGAATGATACCTTCACTTTTGTGGCTAGTTTGTTATACTTCAGTGGCAGAGTTTCTATACTTGTGTGATATGATGCTTTCACTTCTATGGCTAGTTTGTAAAACTCCATTGTCTGAGTTTCTATATTTGGGTGAATGATACTTTAATTTCTATGCCTGGTTTGTAATACTTCTGTGCCTGAGATTCTACATTTGTGAGAATAATACTTTTACTTCTGTGGCTAGCTTGTTACACTTCAGTGGCTGAGTGTCTGTACTTATATGATATGATACATTACTTCTATGGCTAGTTTGATACACTTCATTAGTTGAGTTTCTATACTTGTGTATGATACTTTAATTTCTATGGCTGGTTTGTACAATTCAGTGGCTGAGTTTTTATACTTGTGTGAATGGCACTTTCACCTCTATGGCCAGTTTATTACGCTTCATTGGCTAAGTTTCTATACTGGTGTGAATGACACTTAACTGGCTGAGTTTCTATATTTCTGTGAATGATTATTTCATTTCTGTGGCTGGTTTGTTACACTTCAGTGGCTGACTTTCTATACTTGTGTGAATGACACTTCAGCGCCCAAGTTTCTATACTTGTATGAATGGTACTTTCACTTCTATGGCTAGTTTAATAAACTTCATTGGTTGAGTTTCTATATTTGTGCAAATGATACTTTCATTCCTATGTCTGGTTTGTTACACTTCATTGGCTAAGTTTCTATACTTGTGTGAATGACATTTACACTAACATGTCTGGCTTATTACACTTCAGCGAGTGAGTTTCTATTCTTGTGTGAATGACGCTTTCACTTCTATGGCTGGCTTATTACACTTCAGTGACTGAGTTTCTATACTTGTGTGAATGATACTTTCTCCTCTATGGCCAGTTTGTTACACTTCACTGGCAATGTTTCTTACTCTTCTGGGTCTCTTCATTTTTGTGCTGGATTTTCTTTAGGTTCACAGGGGCATTTGTAAGTACTGGGCAATCAATCTTCAAGCCATTTCAAGCCAAGCCAAAATCTTCTATTTAAGTGTCTCTGCAAACTCAAGGAGGACAAAACAAGTTTGGCAGGGGGAGAATTTTGTTTACTATATGAACCTTTCCGACATTTAGGTTGCTTGTTCTACATCTCTGACTTGATTTGAACTCTTATGTGCAGTTCTTTAACTGTTATTGTCAGTTCGCTCCTGCTCATAGCAATACATTCTTTGGAAACACAAAGGCTAAAATCTAACTCTTAGAAAATATTGTGACACTAAACGTTAATAGAAAAGTGTGTTTAACGTGTAATTAAAGTATGCATTTGCAAAAATTGTTTATGGAGGGGAAACATTTTCAGATTATTTGAAAGAATTTCATTCCACTTCAAGCTAAGAGATGCTAGATAGAAAGAGAGAGAAGTAAAGTAGTAAGAGTTGTACGTGCAGCATGGCTTGTGCTCCAAACAGTCTTTATCACCCGAGGTTACATTTCCCACTATATCACACTGCATTTTATTATAGACTGATATTTTTAGATGTATTCTGTTGTCACTAACAGTGTTGCCAGTAGTACATGAATCAGCATTATTGCCTTAATAGTGAAAGTTTTAATAGAATGGATGTTAGCCAACTGTTATAATTGCTTCTATGTTCAGCTTACTAGAATGGGTGATGGCCAACTGTAGTGATTGCTTCTATGTTCAGATCCCTGCAGTTGCATATCTGTTTTTCTATACTTCTATAACTGGATTAATATATTACTGCATCTAGTCTCTGACACAACTATAAGTAGTTTCATGCCGTTTTCTCTCTAAGGTCTAGCAATCACGATTGTTTTATATTCTTCTGGTACCATGCTCTTTTTCTTCTATAACTGGGTTACAGCACACATTTAGTATGGTGCCCTATCTTTGTAACTCAACTCCAACCACATTTTCTACATTCATTCTTACCTTTAACTTGGCATACCAGGAATTTCAAAGACATTACTGTTTAAAATATGGTCTTGAAATAACTAAGAGTTCTCAATGGTCAACCAGCCTTCTGAAGAGGCACATTAAATAACAATGACAACACCTGAAACAGTATTGCATACATTTACAGCACAAAATCCATATGAAAAAATGGAATACAGTGTGATGAATTTTCACTTTTTATTGAGTTATATAAAATGTTAATTAAAACAGCCACCAATCGGATTGCAAATATTTATTGTTCATTTCCACAAATATGTTTGCCTCATAATCTTCAGCATTTTCTTGACAAGTGACAATCATGATCCAAAACATTGCTTACAAAATTGGTGAAGCCTAGCAGCCAGCTGCAATGGCTTAGTTTGAAGAAATCCACTCTAGGCTGTTTGGGATGGTCCTTTGCCATAGAAAACCTCACTCAAAGTATAAAATCATTCAAAGACCTGTGCATATTACTAAGTTTGATTAATAGATTTGCATGCTGCCTAATATAACTTGTACACAGTTCACTTATATTGTCCTTACTGTAATAACCCTACAAAAAAATTGCACATCATCACCCGTCTGAAAGTAGGTATTTCAAGACTGCATGCAGCACAGGACTGTCTATACTCATGTAGTCCAAGTGGATTAAAGCATTTACTTATAAATTGCAACAACACAAAACATGATTGTACTTAACAAATGCAGCAAAACACAAACGTGATAAAACGTGTCAGTGAAAAAAATAGGAGACATGCAAAATCAGGGGAGCTCAACTTTTCCACCAACACATGAAAGAAATGCTTCTTTTTCTATATAATATATATTACTTTACATTGACTGCAGGTAAAATGTAATTGAATGAGACAGTGATGAGCAGCATATTACAATCTATTACAACAGCATTTAAATATAAGCTTCCATCATTCACTCCTTAAAAAAGGTATAATATAGGCTCTCTCTTTTGCTCTTAAAAAGAAACCATAAATGCTCAAATGTTCTAAAAGGAAGAAAAATATCCTTTTTACTTTGATATACAGTTTGCTGAAGTTTAAATTCAAAAACATTTCATAAAGAAAGCAAATACAAATGCAATTATATAGAAGTTATACTTAAAGCATATTACATATGTGACAAGAGAAATATTTTTCATAAAAAACATTTAAAATATACAGTTTCATAGTTAATATTTATAAAATGAACTCATTGCTAATTTTTTTGGCTAGAATAATGCTAGATAAAATTGTGTTATTGGTAAATATTGCAAATAAAAACTAACACAACTTGTAGTAAAAGCAATGGTCTGTGACAATACTAGACTAAGAAACAGCAAAGAAGGACCATACAAAGAGATGAAATTTAATATGCTGAACACATTTGTTCCAAATATCCAGCAGAACAGCTTCAGAACTAACTATTATAAGAAAGCATAGACTTATTAATTACATGACTAAATCAGATGACAAAAATACAAACAGCATTTGAAGAATTCAAACATAAAAAATACAACTCAGAAAATACATATATAACGGTATCTACCAATATAAAGGTTTTGCTTTTAAAATATATTTGATATTAATATGCTTGTTTAGTCCCATAGCCCTATCAGCTGCCAGTAGCTGCCATCAGACCTCTTTAGTCTCCAGAATATTATTGGAACTACTAACTCTTTTATCCAGGTACAACTGTTCAACATCCTTAAATGTATTTTTAAATGCCATCATGCTATAATCTGTACAGTGCAATATTACTGTATTTGTTTTTTATGAGTAATGGATGTTTATACATTTTCTGGGAGAACCTTTGTGTAGTTTTACGCACATAGAATCCCTTACAACTAGAATATCCTGCAAAGTAAACTATTCCCATTGAATTGCAGTTATACCTCTGCTGTACTGACATACTTCCCTGTGCATGGTGAAATGCTTAAATGTTATCACTGTGAATGACCCTACATTGTTTACTACCGAAATACTTCTCTGTGTATGGTGAAATGCTTGAATGTTATCACTGTGAATGATCCTACATTGTTCACTATCGAATTACTTCTCTGTGTATGGTAAAATGGTTAAATGTTATCACTGTGAATGACCCTACATTGTTCACTACCAAAATACTTCTCTGTATATGGTGAAATGCTTAAATGTTATCACTGTGAATGACCCTATATTGTCCACTACTTAAATACTTCTCTGTGTATGGTGAACACTGTGAATGACCAAACACTTTTCAGCAAAATAACATGGAAAATTACAAAGCATTTTCAAAGAAGGTTTGAGTCTTGCAAATTTGAAAGGCTTTTCAAGCCTAAATTTCTAATTATTTTTTTTTAACAAATTAGGGTTTAATAGAGTTTTCATTGAAAATGTTCTTAATCCCAAAACTGTCATCTGAAAAAGAAACTGGAAACACCTTTAGTAATCTTCACCTGGACGGCACATATGCACAACAGTAGTGTTGTTGCTTCACAGTAAGAGGTTTTCTAGTTCGATTCTCGGCTGGAGTGCCTTCTGTCTGGAGTCTGCATGTCCTCCCTGCATTCGTGTGGGTTTCCTCTGATTGGTCCGGTTTCTTCCCATGTTTCAAAGACATACATCTGGGGCATTTCTCCTCGGGCTTCCGCTGGAAATTGGCTTCATTCCAAGTCGGACTTTCCCAGTAAACAAATAATAAATAAAATAATAATAAATAAAAATCTTTAGCTTCCTTGAAAGGTGGTGAAGTGTTTTTACAGGTAATCCTGTCTTCAAAATGGAAGCTCATGTTGTGCTTGTTTTGCTTTTTACCTCTGTAGCTATGGCTGTTAGTTTGTATTCCTTCTCATTTGCTTTATAGGTTTATGTTCAGATGGGAATTTAATAAAGCCTACACATTTTTTTTACCATGTAGGCATCATGCCTTGCTGCTTACACTTTAGTAAGCAAGTTTTAGATTTAGTAAACACTGTCGAGCAGTGTGCACGCATGCTCCAACACGAGAAGTTCCTTGGCATGCAAATCACTTCACAAGCAGGTGAATCTTATGCAAACGAGGCAGGTAGAGTGACCCAACAAGCAGATAGTCAGGTCTTCAGACCCCATGTCAGTGTCTGTAGAGTACACAGAAACATTCTGTGTACAGGAGCCTAGACGGGCAAAAGGAGGGTGTAAAAATGAAGATATATGGACAAAAATGGCATACCACATAAAATATCACTGAAAGTATTCTCCTGTGTGTCTGAAAAATTAAAGAAAATAAGTTACAGTATTTTGTTTAATAAGCTGGGCATGTTTGTACAGCATGCTTTATAAAAATAAAAAATAAAATTGTTATTTGACAGAAATGCATTACAGGACCTTGCGTGGATTATCTACAATGGTGCATTGTTGCTGTTACTAATGTGGTAGGGCTAGGAAGTGTGTAGTTTCCAGGCTGTGAGCATGGATCCCTGTACAAATTAGGTGGAGTTACTAAATAGCATAAAGGGGTAATCATGTCCATATATCCCCTTTGTGTAGGCAGAGAACCATGTTGGTGTTTACACAGGAGGTAGTTGACATCAGGGGAGGGTGTGTCCAATGACATCTAAGCTTATTTCAGTTTAGCTGCACTTGTTTGCATGGTGTGCCACCATGCCCTTTAAAGGGGAGGGTGTGCACTCACTTCTAAGCTTTGTTTAGCTAAGTGGAGCATGTTTCTGCATGAGTGGGGAAATCTTGGTGGTTGAGTACTAAGTGCAAAGCTTTGTTTAACTACAGGGCACGTCAATGACATATTAATTTGTTTTGACTCCTGTTTAACTAAAATTAGGGTCATTATATGATGTTAATGATGTACCAGGCAGGTGGAATGCATCATAGGTAGCCATTCATAAAGTCAGCATCTGCAGCAGAGCACTGTAAAGTATGCATACACCCTACAATCTGATTTCCCCCACATACTTTGCACCATTGGTGTACAGACTTGGGGATTTTAACTGAGAGAATGCTAGATGCTTTTGTAGGTCTGCTGCATCTCTATGTGTCAGATGCTGAAGTCAGTGCTGCTGCTGCTGACAATAGGCCTAGGCAGAGAAGGAGAAGAATGTAACCTACCAGGAGCTACATGAGCTGGAGATTATAGAGCACTACAGGGTGGACAGAGACATACTACAATAACTCACTGAGCTCTGCTGCCCTCAACTCAGACCCAGAGCCAACAGAGGGGCACCTATCCCAGTAGAGAAAAAGGTATGTGTAGCCCTTAGGATACTAGCTACAGGTACTTCCAAAAGACCAACTGGGGACATGATGGGGGTCTCACAAGCATCAGGATTTAGGGTACTCCACCAGTTTCTTGATGCCATACTACCATATGCCAGTAAGCACATATCTTTTCCCCTTACCCCTGAGGCAAGGTCCAGCAATATGCAACACTTTTACTGTGTAGCACACTACTCTAAGCTACTGAGTGCCATAGATTGCATTCATGTACACATCAAGTCACCACCTATGAAGAGGGTAGAATCTACATCAACCACAAGGGGTACCACTCCATTACCTGCCAGGTTGTGTGCAATGAGCAGGGGATTATCATGAATGTGTGTGCTGGCACACAGCTGTACCAGATGTTTGTTAGGGGGGACATCCCACATGGCCATTTACTGGGGGATGCTGGCTACATGCTGGAACCATGGATGATGACACCCATCAGAAATGCACACACACTCATGGAAGAATACCATAATGCAGCACACGCACAAACTAGGAACATCATAGAGCATGTGTTTGGCTTCTGAAGTCATGGTTTCAGTGCCTGGATATATCTGGTGTAGCCCTGCAGTACTCTCCAGCCACATGTGCACATATGTTCACAGTATGTGCCATGCTACACAATATGATCCTACAGAAACAGCTGCAGCAGGATCAACTAAGGGAAGGGATACACATCTCCCAACACTGCCTAGGTCACCATGGCCAATGTCACAGGAGGACTCAGAGGAGGAATCCCCTGATGATGTCCATGTAGTCAGAGGTAGGTGTGCCCAGTACACACTGGCTTTGGCTACAAGATAACACATAGCACCTTCACTGACAACCTAGTGCCCCAGTGACTGACACCTTACTCTTACTCACATACGTGTAGTAAAATTGTTGATGCCAGGCAACACATGCAACCTATACCTATCCTTGTATTGACTGTGTACTGCTTGCATCAGACAGACTCATCCCTAAACTACAGTTCTATCACCTGCTGCATTCACAAGATAAGTCTCTACCCTACACACTACTTGTAAGGATTACTATAATATGGTATCGTATGTATGGATCTGCTGCATTTATGCAAGGACATATAGTGGGCTATGTAGACAGAAGTAACATCCACATGGGACTACAGATATCCAGTCCAATAGTATGTGTTCCCTAATAATCACTATGCCTCATGGTTGGAATATTCACTACATCACTCAAGGGAGATGTTAAACAATGGGGTCACATGATATTTGGACTACTGTCTATCCCAGCAGATCACATGCTCTTGATTCCCCCACTCCAAACACAACAGTGTTCCCATATAACTGCTTTAACAGTAAATCAGCAATGGTATACCAGCAGACCAGGCAATCTCAGGGCTGTAACACAGAACTTGATTACACATTGTATGTCACATGTAAAGCAGGAATAGCAATGTACATGTTTATACTGTTGATTGTGTGATGAATGACTCCTCTCTGCCTGGCAGCCTTTGTGATTCAGTGGACTAAGGAAGTTTGCATGGGTGATGGTGTTGTTGGTTCTAATCTGGAAGTAGTCACATCTTTTGCAGGTGAAGTATTATTATTTTGGTGTTTTTGCAGACTATTAGTCTGTGTGTGGGCAATATTATGGCCCTCAGTCACATATTAAGTACAGCAGACAGCTGGGGAATGTTGTGGACATTTTGAGTGATGTGAAGTACGGTAGAACCAAGGACAGATTTCAGTGCCTGTAACACACAAAATCCTGAACTGGAGTACAGGTAGGTGTGGCCTGCTGTCACTTTATAAATACTGACAGTCCTACTGGGCATGCTCAAACACTAAGTTAAAATGAGCACAGTCTCGTTCCCCTTCATCAAAATGACCTATTATGTATAGATATGTCTGTATATACAGACATATACCTATGCATATCTATCTGTCACTATCTCTCTCCCACGTACATAGTCTATCGTAGTGTCAAATAGATATATACCTATATATATATATATATATATATATATATATATATATATATATATATATATATATATATATATATATATATATATATATATATATATATATATAGCTATATATTAAAATGATACATAGACTCTCCCCATATAGCTACATAACACATATACATATCATACACACATGCAGCTACATTTATATACACATCCCTGTTATATACATATATGTGTGTGAATATCTGTATTGTCTTACATACCCTAATAATGGTGGGTAAATCCGCAGTATCACATGTCCATACTGTTGCTCAAAGGATCCAAACTAAGGGTGCAACAGTACATAATCCACTTACCTACAAACACTTGTGTTTGCTGGATGTCACCATGTAGACATACATAGGTGAGCAGGTGGTATTATGTAGAATGTTGACAATGCACGCATGGACAGGGCAAATTGTTCTTGCCCACAGGTTTGCCTATCTATGTATAAACAGCCACATATACTGGTAACTGTGCACACATAGCTAGGATAATAGATGCAGATAACAGTATGAAGCAATATCACTCTGCAGGCCACATATGCTGTTGAACACAAGCCTAATTTGTGTAATGCTCGAGTACTGTGCCTGTAATCACATATACAACAGACTTAACCTGTGGCATGTGCAAACAATACTGTGAGCTATAGTGTGTAACACTAGATAGGTAAGGGTTCTAATCTCATTCCAGGCTACTTGATGTGTGTGTGTGTGTGTGTGTGTGTGTGTGTGTGTGTGTGTGTGTGTGTGTGTGTGTGTGTGTGTGTGTGTGTATATATATATCCCCCTGCAAAGCAACTGACATGCCCTCATGGGCTATCCAGCTGCAATGGTTATGCACCTTTTGGCCCTGTAACTTGCTGCTGGCTTCCAAACTGCCCTCTTCTGCAAGGTCTGATGATGTCATCTACCTTAAGATTACTAGCTGAGAGTATCATAGCAGGCTCAAGCCATGGTGTGCGCTAGAAATTTTGTGAGCTGTAGTGTATAATACTAGATAAATAGGGGTTCTAACCTCCCTCCAGGCTACTTGGTGTGTGTGTGTGTGTGTGTGTGTGTGTGTGTGTGTGTGTGTGTGTGTGTGTGTGTGTGTGTGTGTGTGTGTGTGTGTGTGTGTGTGTGTGTGTGTGTGTGTGTGTGTGTTTGTGTGTGTGTGTGAATGTTCATATGTCATAAATATGATCACCTTGGTAACATAAAAATCGATAGGGTTTTCAAGCATTTTATTTGCAGCATGTGATGTGGCCCCCAAAGGACTGACCACAACAAGGTCTGATTATGTCATCATGCATATGTCCTAAACTGGTAGTACTAGGAGACATGAGGTGTGTTGCCTGCATCACATACTGTGATCTGTAATGTGTATCTGTACATAGGTAAGTGTTGTCATCTACATACAGCCAACTTGCACTACATGTGTGCCTTGGCATGTCCTATACACAGTAATTGGAAGTGGTGTACCCGCAGTGTAGCCATGTTTATGTGTGAGCCTGTTACAGCATTTTATAACATTTTATGGAACCACAGGATGTTTCAACTTCACAAGCATAATAGCCATATAATCCTCACAATAATAGACTTCTTTATACCTGTAGTTTCAGGATCAGCACATATTGCCCCAATCCATGAGGGACACAGGCAGATGCCCTATGTTGAAATGATGGCACCCAGCTAGTCATATATATGGCATGTGCTGAGGTGCACTGAGGTGCTCTGTGTGCCATTAGGCAAGATTCTGTGTCAAGGGTGTGTTTAAGACTGCTATACAAATCTCTCCCACAAGCATGTAATACTAATGTTACATACAAGGCTAATATCCTTACAGTGAGTTAGCCATCTACTATGCCTCCTACAGATAGGTGGCATATGCAATCAAGCAGGGTCACACATTACCCCATATGCAAGACACATATTACCTCTGAGTAGTCTATATGCTACAGGCAACAATGACAGTCATTGCAGATGATCCCCACTGAACACATACTAAAGACATGAGCATGTACAGCAGAGCACTATAAAGTATGTATACACCCTACAATCTGATTCCCCCCCGTACTTTGCACCATTGGAGTACAGACTTGGGGATTTTAACTGAGAGAATGCTAGAGATTGTTGTAGGTCTGCTACATATGTATGTGCTAAATGCTGAACTCAGTGCTGCTGCTGCTGACAATAGGCCTAGACAGAGAAGGAGAAGAGTGTTCAGGTCCAGGGTAATCTTCCAGGAGCTACATGAGCTGGAGATTATAGATCACTACAGGGTGGACAGGGACATACTGAAAGAATACACTGAGCTCTGCTGCCCTCAACTCAGACCCAGAGCCAACAGAGGTCACCCATCCCAGTGGAAACAAAGGTATGTGTAGCCCTTAGGATACTAGCTACAGGTACTTTCAAAAACCAACTGGGGACATGATGGGGATCTCACAAGCATCAGGATTTAGGGTACTCCACCAGTTCATTGATGCCATACTACCACATGTCAGTGAGCACATATCTTTTCCCCTTACCCCTGAGGCAAGGGGCAGCAATATGCAACACGTCTGCTGTGTAACACACTAACCTGAAGTACTGGGTGCCATAGATTGCATTCATGTATGCATCAAGTCACCACCCAATGAGGAGGGTAGCATCTACATCAACCACAAGGGGTACCATTCCATTAACTACCAGGTTGAGTGCAATGTGCAGGGGATTATCATAAATGTGTGTGCTGGCAGCTCTGGCAGTTATTATGACTCCCATATCTGGCATGCAACACAGTCCTTGTGAGAGACCATACTGTTGTGTGCAATTGCCAGTACTGCTTGGAAGGGTACACCAACAAATGGCCATTGCACTCAGGTATTTGCATGCTGAGGGAAGAGTACTTGGTGGTTATGAGTATGTCACTTACAGGTGACTGTGGCCTCAGCTATGCCATATGATTCCTGCCATACCACTGCAGAGACATGGTGATCTGAGGCACATGAGGTCTAAACCTGTGTAGCCAGGTCTGTGTGCCCAGATTTTTTACCCCTGAGTATGCACATTACATGTCATGACTGATGTGCTATTTACCAGGTACATATGTCTAACTGATGGAAATGATATTACATATATATTTGCATGGAGTTTATGGCCATTAGTATGTCAACAGGCATGTGTTTGCAATACCTCTTACAGGATAATGACATACCACAGAGACTGTATGAGTGCTCACAATTTGCAGGCATCAGTCAACATTGTTAGCCACAGTCTGTCAGTCAGTCGCCATGTGTATTGTGATTCAATGGATTCCAAACAGTAGATGACCAAGGACTGTGCCCTGTTCAGCACTGCTGCTTATAGATCAGCTATTGCAGGTGGATATTGCTATGTTGTGTATGTGTGCCATCAATGGGTTACTTGGTGGCCCCTACAATGACAGTACCATGGATGCCTAAGTGGGTGCTTTATAAATGTTGCCTGAGCAGAGGATATAGTCAGATGGCTTGGCTCACTGTAGTGGGGTGTATGCCCTGATGTACCCTCAACCAGGTCCTTGGTGACTGCCACAGAAATGTCCACCATGTGTAGCAGTCATGTTCACCCTGTCACGCATCCAAACTGTGCATGGTCAAATGTGTGTAGATTACATATGTGTGTGCTGAGCAGCTCCATTATGATTGCCCCTATGGGCATACAGATATGTATAATTAGACAAAGAGGTGTATAGTTATATTGGTTAGTGGATGCACTACCTCTTTGCAAGGGTATCACAGTTGCCGTTGTCCACTCAGCTGGTGTGCAGCCAATGGTGTCAGTATGATTGCAAGAGTATCCCAATGGTGTTAGTAATCCTTGTCAGATCACATGTGGGATGCAGCCTGGAGTGTTAGCATGTGCAATACATGCTGTGTATCTTCCAAAGAGAAGCCAGTTACGAATTGGTCTGTAAATATGGAAGTTATGGAACAGGTTGTAGGAATGCCATGTGTCACGTGGTGGGGACACGGGATTGCAATTGAGGCAGTGTGTGAGTACAGGTTAGGTATGAGTACAGACCCATTATATATGGTATCATGATGTATGAGGTCACTGACAATCTGGACCTGTCCTTTGAGGCCACACATGTAACTACACTGTACATTGTGGTTCTGCTTTGTGTGGGTGGCTACTTTTGTCACTTACCTCATCTACACAACATCACAACAACACTATGTGCTTCTTTTAGCTGTGGAGGTAGTGCCTTCATGTTGGGGGCACCCTCACTCCAACTGTCACACAGCACTGTCCACCTGTTATTGTACAGCTTGCTAATGTCAGTTGTCCACCAGTCAGGTTTGCTGAGCCATGATGAGACAATGTCCCTCCTGTCATCTACAGCTGAGTTCATGTAGTTGTAATGCTGAAGATATACTGTATGGTTGTAGAGCTTTGTGTGCCGTGCCTGTTCCATTAATAGGGGAGGTGCAGTCACACTATGTCAACCATCCCACAGGAGGTAATAAATGGCTTTCTTGATATATATGTCTGTATTATTTGCAAGGGGGGTAGGTGCTGTTAGTTCTAAGGAGACTGATCTGTGGCTAGATCCCACCAGGAAGGACCTCACATTAGGGGGCTGTACTGGTCACCTATATTGGTAAACGCATTATGCAATACATCGGTTCACCATGTGGGGATGTCACAGCACTGCTACAAGACATTGCAGTTAAGGACCTGGACCATCGTTTGGGCAAGTGAGTCACAGCACGACTAAGCAACACAGTGTGCACATAGTACACTTCCCGGACATGTTTTTCTGTGCTCTGTACAGACACCTTGCATGACTCTCTTCTTGCAATATGCTGGAAATGACTGTACTACTTACTTGCACAGAAGACAACTAACATGTAGTGTCAAGCGATGTCCCCAGATCTCTGAGTTATGTCACCTGAAATGCCATGATAGGAGTTAGCATAGATATGAGAACTAACACTGTCATGCACCTACTGACACTGAACCAAACACTGTTATTTTTGCTCATGGCCAGATCATGCCTACTGACTGTAACCAGCAGAGCCCATTGACTGTTACACTATGCAATGGATGTTGGACATATGCCTCACTCCATGAACCATGGCCTGACAATGTCTATGACAATATTAGGCCAGCAGGCCTCACTGGAAACTCTGTATGCCATGCACAGAATGTTATGTCAGCTGGTGGATAGGCAAGTATATGACAGCCATACTTTGGGAAGATTGCATTGGGAGATGTATGCTACAACCATGCCAGTTGCCAATGGAGTTCAACATCTTCCATTATTGGCTTATTGGAGCTGTCACAGAATCCCATACAGAACCAACAATTATCCCAGATTGACTAAGATACAGTCAGTTGTTCTCTGAGTCACTGACAAAGACTAAATGCCAGTGACTGCACAATACTATCCTGTGGGAAATCATCCACCCCTACAAAATATCGTAGTGTCTGCACGCCGCATACAGTTGAGTCATTGCACATGGAGCTATGGACACAAAGAGTAATGTAGCCTTAGACTTTCACTGGTCTGTAAGATGTGGAGATGCATTCACTGTTGTACAACCTATACCAACAGGTATGGGAAGTAAATGCCAGACTGTCACTGCTATACTGACTGTGGCAATCATCACACCTATCATCATGTGTAATAGCACCCTTGCTATGTCACCACACAGGCATATCATACAACTGCAGCAGCCTCACAGGTTCCATGAACTGTGAAAACACCAATACACAGTGTAACTACAACTCATTACCCATCTTACCCTCCTGTCTAACAACCACTGCTCTCCTCTCCTTTGTTGACTCAGTCAACCACGACATGGTCAATCACCAACAGTTGCTCCACACACCAAATCAACCATAAGTTGGTTTAACGCCTATCTCTTGTAGAAAACAGGCGGTTCAGTGGCAAAACAGGCTATCAGATCTACTCCCCTAACATGTTGTTTCCCCAGATATATAACTACTTGGTCTTCTTTTTTCCATATTTATAAATGGTCTACACTCCATCATTCCCAAAGCCACCTGCATTCAATATGCCTGATCTGCAACAACCCCTTTCATGTGTCCTCCAACAATGGGACCATACACCAAACTACTAGGGGTGACCATAGACCACAAGCTGAAATTTGATACGATGTCAGCCTAAGTCGTAAACAAAACTTTGGGTCCATGTATAGAATAGAGAAGAACTAACCCGAACCAAAAAAACCAATCGCCCGGACCCCCTCCTCTCTCTACACTTCTTCGCTCCCCCCGATATTCTCCTTCCTCAACAAGAGAGCTCAATAATCTATCTAAAACCTATAACCATATAGCCAGATTCATAAGGACACTGGAATGGTTAGAACTGCCTCTCAAACTCAACCAACTCACTGAGGCATTTAAAGCAATCAACCATCCAGACAAAACCCCTCACTGAACAAAATACTTACCGTCCCTCAGGTCATCCAAAGTCTAAGTAGTACAGACCATATCAAATAACAACGGGAGGTGAGGCACCTATGCCAATTCCATTGGCAAATCCTGGAATGCCCTCCCAAACAACCTAAGACACATGACCTCTCTTCACCAAAAAAAAACACCTCGTTCTCCTAAACTCTCAATGGCTATGCCCTTGCTCTAAATCCAGACTAACAGCAAACATCCCAGCCCAGCAAAAGCCTCTACCCAACCCAAAACCTTAAGGTCTACAATGTAGCCATGTTAGGCCATCTACATAATTCTTTTAAATATTTAAATAAATTATACTGACCTTGCTTGCTTTTTTTTTATGAATGTATATGTATTAATAATTACTGATCTCTTTATTTTGTCTATTGACTTCTTTTTTTTTTGAGCTTTTCTCCCGGGCCTCTACTGAAAATGGACATGTATCCAGACTAACCACCAGTCAACAATGTAAAAATAAAATAAAATAAATAAATAGATAACATGTCCTGTGGAGTCTATGTCATGACCGTACATGTGTAGTCTGTCTACTACATGCTTTGGAGGGGATATATATGGCTCCATATATAGAGGTGTCAGATCCCAGTGTGTACCTCCCACATATCCGCGACAGGACTAACACATGTCTCATCTCTTCTACACATCTACAATATCACTGTGGTAGACATAGTACATGCTGGAGAGACAGGTATGTAAGACAGACAGTACACCCAACATGAAACAGCCCCCATGCATGTGAAGCACACATCTGCTGTGATGCATTCATGTGCAGGTTACACAATGGGATACACAACATGGCAATCATAACTGTTGTCAGGAAACTGTCTGTACTGGACAAAGGATATTTGTAGAAGGGTCATCTCTGTCACCACAGCTTGTAGGCATGTTAGCTCCCAAAACCCTGGTGACACTTACCAAGGGTAGAAGACCTTTTCACAGATTAAGGATGCAAGAGTACGCTGAATGCTGCCATTGTCCTTGTTAGCCTGTTATACACATATGTACCTATGGAGCCATGCAGTTATAGTGCTGTATCTTGCTGAAGACATATTTCTGCTGTGCTGACATGCCATCCTGTGCTGTTTTATTGCCACTGTGTATCCATAGATTATCCCAACATACCCCTAAAACAGAAACAGGTCCATGACACAACTGTCATGGTGTAACTATACAACCATTATAACATCTTACAACATAAGGTACACCAAAGTATGTGGCATACCTGTGACAAATGCCAGCATACAGTATCTGTCGTTGACCACTACAAGTGGTATGGCAAAACAACACTGCATTACACATGTACATGTTAACTAATTTAGTCACTCTGTGCATCAGACACATAGCTGCATTCCCCTGCATCGATGGCAAGGATGACAGGGATGTGGCAAAAGTATTATTACTTGCACAGGGTGTTGTGTGGAGGTCCAGGAGGGCTACGCTGGCCCAAATGGTTGACAGCATATGTGTGAGTCAGAAAGGGAAGCAGATAGGATAGACCATGGAAAGTGCCATGTGTGTCTGTAGGTGACCTGCATTTGATAGCAGTGTGTAAATGTGTGGGTGTACACAGTCAAACTCAGTGCTACCCCTACATGTGTGCATGTTGGATAGCTTTGGGCTGTACATGGTAAAGTTTACAGTTTACCGTCTCTGGGCATAAACACGGGAACTGGCTCTGTCAGGAGTTGCACTGGCACCTCCATGCCCAAGGTCAGAAGTGGTGCTAGTACGTGATGGTGACTGTTGTCTGCTGGGACCATGTCCCCCATAGGAATGCCCAGGATCACAAGCCCAGGGTCTGCCACATTGTGGTGTGGATAGCACACTCCCTTCTGTAGCACTGGATGTACTGCCGCTATGGTGGCTTGATTGTGCATGGCTATATGTTGAAAACCCAGCCTCATATAGTGGGACTTGAGGAAAGTACTCTTCCCACTAACAACTGTAGTTACGTGTACATACACTGTCATTACACTGCAATCTCAGCAGCCACAGTGAGCTACACTGTTGACATTAGTGTAGACTGCACAGTTGACATATATGACACTCTATACTGTCATGACAATACTGTCACATCTATCAGTGTTGTCACACCTACAAGGCATGGGTATGACTTTAACATGTGTACAGTCAGACGAAAGCTGGAAACAAAGCAACTCCTGAATATCCACTATGAGAAGGCACCTCCATCTCCGCTATGTTAAACAAGGCAGCAAGTGAGACAGGACTCGAACAAGGATAAATAACTATTTATTCAGTTAAGAAACTAACATAATTCAGAAAAAACGGATGGTTAAGCGCTTTCATCTGCTGTATGCAGACTTCCTCAGAACACTGAACCAATAAAAACAATACCCTTTTAAAAACTTTTTTGTGTACAGTCAGACAATATGGGTGCATTTGGCAATCATGCTGTGAAGGCTGCCAGCCTAGCTAGATAGAATTTTGTAGATAATTCTGTCATTTGTAAATATTAATATAAGCCACAAACTTGTTCTCTAAATGTAAGAAAATTGTGTTAAATGTTACACGTCAAAAATGTAACAACAGTGTACACTGCTGGAAGAAAGCTGATAAGTCAAGCATTGTATGACTGTTTGATCTCAAACTCGGAGCCATGATGTCAGGACCAGCAGATTCTTTATATTGTTTTGAAACCAGAGTTAATTGCTGGATTTTACATATATAATATCTTTAATTGCTGTGGTTTCTTGACCAGGTACAAGATCAAAGATATGTTAAACTCTGAGTTTCTGTTAGCCTGAGAACCAGAGAAGAATGATGTAATCTAAAAATTAGTCAGCAGTGATGTACTATCAATTTAAAAGACTGTTACAGAGAGAGAGAGAGAGAGAGAGAGAGAGAGAGCATTTTGTCTAAAGCTGACAACAACTCACCAATAACCTGCTTTTGCTCTATATGTAAGTTTATTTTAGAACTGTGATTGCTCTTAGGAAAAGATAGAAAACAGTAAGTTTAGTCCAGCTGTTTTCTATATTTATATCAGAACTATTCTACAGTATTATTTTAAGCATTTACTGTGATGTTTGAACTCTTGACTAGCACTGTGTAGTAAGAAGTATTCTCTTGTGTTTTATTATTTATTATTAAATATTTTTAAACCTTTCAGCTGTGGCTGTTTTGTGTAGAGATTATTTAAGCTGTAGTTTACATTGCATGTATATAGCGATACTGTACAAAATCACTCCAATAAACCTTAAAAGTTCTGATCACACTTACTAACTGGATAATAATATTGCACAGTAATAATTGGACACCCTTTTGTAAGGGCGTTTTTCATAGCTGATATTAGGGGTTCTGGTGGCAGTGAATTACTATTTTATAGCCTGGGCAGAAGGAGCATAACTAGTAAACCTGTGCCAGCCTTCCCCAGGAGTGTCTGTGTGTTTGTATATAAATCATATCTCAAAGTTGCTTGCCTTTTTAACATGCTTCTCATCAGTGGATAATTGCCTCTTAACCAGTCTGTGGTTCTGAAATGCTAATTTCAACCAACACATCTGATTTGCACTATCATCGGCCATTCACATGCAACCACAGTACAGTATATAAGTCCTTCATGTAGATTAGGGGCCCTTTCTGCTATGTTGTGCTGGACATTACTGGGGTAAGGAGACTACTTCATTGCAGAGGGTAGGTCTGTAGCAGCAACATTTACATAGAGATGGGTGTGCTACTGGCTGCAGCTGCTGCTTCAGGTAATAGGCATGGGCAGAGAGTGACAAACATTGTCTACATCCATCAGAATGTGCATGGGTTTATATAGATGTATTTCTGCAACAGTGTGTCAGTTGAACATGTATTTTGCTATGAATGTCTTTGCAGGTGTCTTTATACATGTTGCTGATAAAAGGGCACATTTACCTGCTATCACAGGACTCACTAGCATGCATTATTATGCCTTTGGCTTTCTACTGGTGTACTTTTGAACCAGAGTCCAAGGTACATTCCTATTATTCCATTACATTTTAATGAAATATGCACGATGCAAGGCGCAACTCTGCTGAAACATGCATAATGACTGTAACAGGCAATTACTATGTTTTGTTTAAACCCCCTGGTTTCATTAAGAGTTGTGTGGTGTGGCAGGTTAATGCAGTAGTCTGCAGGTGTGATGGTCTTGGGTCGGAAATATGGAACAAATGTATATTTTGTAACTGTGAAAAAACACCAAAAAACGAAATTAAACCAAGGAAAAAACAAATAAACGGGAACACGAACAAGTCACTGGTACAAATTTATTGTGTTAGCGCTTTCATGCACATATCTTCATTCACTTCTTCAGACATTAAAATTCTAACCAAAAGCTGCTAATATAGCAAAATAATTAACACCAATAAAATCTTTAATTGACAATTAAAATAGCAGCAACAGTGAATACTAAATAGTTCGCCATTTTAAAACGTCCTAAAACCTGAATATTGACTTGTTAAATGAATCTAAAAAATGCAAATGTATTAGAAAAATATAATGACTAATGTTCTAATGCTTTTAATTTAAGTAAGCATTTAATCGAACAAGCTTCATTAATGCCAGGATAGGCATAAGCATTTGTTTTCAACTGCCATAACAATTCCTGTTCTTCCAATTTCAAGTGCCAAGGTCCTCCCCTAGGATTTCTGTGCACTTGTTGTACTACCATAAATTTAAACGTATGAGTATTATGCTCTGAAATGTGTTTAGCCAAGGTGTTGGTATTGTTAGCTTTGGCTATGGCATAAATGTGCTCATAAATCCGCTGTTTAAAATGATGTTCAGTTTTACCAAAATAGAACACAGAGCACAATTGGCACAAAGCAACATATACCACACCTTGGCTTTCGCAATTGAACTTATTACAAACATAATATTTAATACCTCTTATATAAAAATATTGGCCTGTTTGAATATATTTACAATAGTGGCATCTGCCGCATTTGTGCATGCCCTTCTGATGATTGTTATTATTCAAAGGCAATTCCAAAAGTGTCTTCAAATTGGGACCTTTCTTAAAAACCTATTCTTGGTTTAGGTCCCAAAAGCTTATAAAGAGCTTGTTGTTGTAAAATATTGTCCCAATTATAATTCAAAATATCACCAAGTTGACGTGACATATCATTGAATTGAGTTAAAAAACTAGTCATATAATTATTCTTGTTACTTGGTAAAGAAGACATTACCTCACCATTGACATCTAAATAGACAGAGCCAATCGTTCTATTGATCTCTGGATGCCCACTAACTAAAATGGGGCCTAATGCACCATTACATCTTTTCTCTGTAACTTCCTTAATAATACGCTGGATCAAATTAGCAGGGTAACCTCGACTAAGAAACATCCCTTTTAACTTATTGCATTCTCTGTAAAAATCATCATTGTCAGAACACATTCTAGATACTCTGACGAGTTGTCCCTTGACTATCCCTCTTTTTTGAAAAAAAGGATGGTTACTTGAGAAGTGCAAAAAAGAATTACTATAGAAAGGCTTTCTGTATATCAAAGATTTGAATCTGTGATGAACCATATCTTTAGATAATTGAATATCCAAAAAATTAGTATAATTGTCATTATATGAAAAAGTAAATTCTAAAAATGATGTAGAAGAAGACATTACTTCAATTAATTGCTTGGCTTCATCACAAGAGCCTTTCATGATAATAAAAAGATTGTCTTGGTATAGAGTATACCAGACGACGTGGTTGTTGAAAGCGTGTTGTGGGAACAAAAAAGTATGTTCCCAATATGCCATTACGGCGTTAGCGAAAGATCCCCCACAGGAAGAACCCATCGCAACGCCTGATTGTTGTAAGAAATATTCACCTTGAAATAAGAAAAAATTATTTTTCAAAACCACATCCAACAATGCGATAATTAAATCTATATCATTTCCAGGAATGTGTTTCAAGAGTAAGAAATCTCTTACCCATTCCATACCTATATCATGAGGAATAACGGTATACAAATCTTTGATATCTACAGTAAGAAATGCATAGTCCGCTTCAAATACAATAGTGTTTAGATGGTTCAACACATGCCATGAATCACGGCATATTTGAGGCTCTAATTGGAGAACCTCTTAAGCCTAGTATCAACCCATTTAGCGCAAACATAGGTAATAGACTTGCGCCCATCAATAATGGGTCTAAGGGGGGGGGTCCAACATGTTTTTGTGTAACTTAGGCACATCGAAGATGACTGGAATTAATGGTGCTGGCATGGATAAATAGTGGTACAAGTCCAAAGTAATGCTTCCCTCTATAAATAAATCACTAAGAAAATTCTTAATGCGCTGGTAAGCCCGATTAAGCTCGTTAAGCGAACTTTGCAATAATTAGATGTTAGGAGCATTTTGGACATCCTATCCACATAATTCCTTTCATCCATAAAAACAGCACCCCCACCCTTATCTGGTTGCATAACCTGAATCCTGTTTATTCTCAAATCTTCAATAAAATGCTTTTCTATTCTAGTTAAATTATTAACACCACTATGTGTATGTTGTAAATATCCGGAAATGACAGCTCTAAAATGAATTTCTGAAATTCGCTCAAATAAAGCGATATTGTGATCCAGAGGTGGGTTAAAAACACTAGCCACCCGTTCATCAGAAAATACATTACCAGAGTTATCAAACATAACATTTAAATTCAATTTGCGTGTATATACCATCAAATCACATAAAATTCGAGCTAGGTTTGGTTGGGAGTGTGGAACAAATTTGAACCCTTTGGTCATAAATTCAACCAAATCTTGTGATATATTAAAAGATGTATAATTATACACATTAAAGTCGTTGTTAATACTCTTCAAAATGTTAAGTTGTCCTGGTTGCTTGACTAGAGTTACCTCTTTCGTCGATTGTTCCTCTTCCGCTGGGGTCGCTGAGCCCAGCTGGAACTCGCCCTGGATATAGTCTGTTTCCTGTTGTTCCTGGGAAAACCCTGGTTGTTTGTTTGTTGGGCGTTATTATGGCCTTTAGGCTGTTGTTGTTGGTGCTGTTGGAAAATGTGCTCACTTCGCCTAATCGGACCATTATTAGTGTTGTCATCAACAGGAATAGAATCTATGATGTCATCATTCGGTTCCCCGGCTATGTTGCCAGTGTCCATGGTTTCAGAAAACACTAATGTACGCCCATGAGAGACGGATTGCATTGTTGGTGGATCGGGATATGCCTTATTCTGCTGGTAAGCTAATTGATCACAATGAATCTTACGTTTCTTGGTCTCAGTAATTTTAGCTAATAGAGCATCAATACTGGAGAAAATTCTCCGATAGTCATATTCATATCTCTTAAAATCAAGATCGGCCAAAATATCATTGTTTAAATCATCGAGTTGATTTTTCAAGAGTTATCTGTTTCTCATATTGGTGAATGAGAATGTTCAGAAACTCTAAACCTTGCTTATTAAAAAATGCAATCAGTTGCAAGTGGAATTCAGAGTTTTTCAAGGTGCCTGACGGAAACTTCCATTGCCATAGGCCTTTAGGTACAATTGCTAGTCGAATGCACTCTTTGAAATAAAGAATTTCCACCTGTAATTTTTTGTACTTCAATAAATTTTGATCGAACTGTTTCAATTTAAAAATAATATTGTTATTACTATCATCTTGTTGTAAAGTGTTAACTCGCATATTAAAGTCAGACACTTGAAAAATATTAGGTGTTCCTATAAAATCATTAAGATTGGGCAGTGTATGGATACCACTACCCGCCAAATTGATATTATTGTTTTGGCACCAATATCATTGTTGTTGGAAAAATTATCTGGTAAAATATTACGCTGCTCACCACTGTTAATGGGGGACAAACTACCCCCAAGTAGACCACCATTGCTGGTTACACTAGCTATTGGAACAGGAATAGGAGCAGATGTGTTTGAAAGAACAGGATGACAAGAATTAAATGTAACTCCAGGTTTAGGACGTACAGCTACCTCGGCGACTTTTGGCTGGTCGGACATTCTCCTCGCCAGATCATCCACTCTCTGAGTCAGTTGCTGGATTAACGCTGTTAAATTCCCAATAGAGTCCTCATTTTGACTTGGAATTCTCAAACTGGTAGGACTTGTATCAAACATGGACTGTGACTCCGCTTTCCCATTAATCGCAGCCATGAAAAAACACCAAAATAACAAAATTAAACCAAGGAAAAAACAAATAAATGGGAACACGAACAAGTCCACTGGTACAAATTTATTGTGTTAGCACTTTCATGCACATATCTTCGTGGACTTCTTCAGACACTAAAATTCTAACCAAAAGCTGCTAATATAGCAAAATAATTAACACCAATAAAATCTTTAATTGACAAATAAAATAGCAGCAACAGTGAATACTAAATATTTCGCCATTTTAAAACGTCCTAAAACCTGAATATGACAATATTTTTATTATCATGAAAGGCTCTTGTGATGAAGCCAAGCAATTAATTGAAGTAATGTCTTCGTCTACATCATTTTTAGAATTTACTTTTTCATATAACGACAATTGTACTAATTTTTTGGCTATTCAATTATCTAAAGATATGGTTCATCACAGGTTCAAATCTTTGATATACAGAAAGCCTTTCTATAGTAATTCTTTTTTGCATTTCTCAAGTAACCATCCTTTTTTTCAAAAAAGAGGGATAGTCAAGGGACAACTCGTCAGAGCATCTAGAATGTGTTCTGATGATGATGATTTTTACAGAGAATGCAATAAGTTAAAAGGGATGTTTATAAGTCGAGGTTATCCTGCTAGTTTGATCCAGCGTATTATTAAGGAAGTTACAGAGAAAAGATGTAATGGTGCATTAGGCCCCATTTTAGTTAGTGGGCATCCAGAGATCAATAGAACGATTGGCTCTGTCTATTTAGATATCAATGGTGAGGTAATGTCTTCTTTACCAAGTTACAAGAATAATTATATGACTAGTTTTTTAACTCAATTCAATGACATGTCAAGTCAACTTGGTGATATTTTGAATTATAATTGGGACATTATTTTACAACAACAGGCTCTTTATAAGCTTTTGGGACCTAAACCAAGAATAGTTTTTAAGAAAGGTCCCAATTTGAAGACACTTTTGGAATTGCCTTTGAATAATAACAATTATCAGAAGGGCATGCACAAATGCGGCAGATGCCACTATTGTAAATATATTCAAACAGGCCAATATTTTTATATGAGGTATTAAATATTTTGTTTGCAATAAGTTTAATTGCGAAAGCCAAGGTGTGGTATATGTTGCTTTGTGCCAATTGTGCTCTGCGTTCTATTTTGGTAAAACTGAACGTCATTTTAAACAGCGGATTTATGAGCACATTTATGCCATAGCCAAAGCTAACAATACCAACACCTTGGCTAAACACATTTCAGAGCATAATACTCATACGTTTAAATTTATGGTAATACAACAAGTGTACAGAAATCCTAGGGGAGGACCTTGGCACTTGAAATTGGAAGAACAGGAATTGTTATGGCAGTTGAAAACAAATGCTTATGCCTATCCTGGCATTAATGAAGCTTGTTCGATTAAATGCTTACTTAAATTAAAAGCATTAGAACATTAGTCATTATATTTTTCTAATACATTTGCATTTTTTAGATTCATTTAACAAGTCAATATTCAGGTTTTAGGACATTTTAAAATGGTGAACTATTTAGTATTCACTGTTGCTGCTATTTTAATTGTCAATTAAAGATTTTATTGGTGTTAATTATTTTGCTATATTAGCAGCTTTTGGTTAGAATTTTAGTGTCTGAAGAACTGCACGAAGATATGTGCATGAAAGTGCTAACACAATAAATTTGTACCAGTGGACTTGTTCGTGTTCCCGTTTATTTGTTTTTTCCATATTTTGTAACTGTGTATTACAATTGTAAATTACATATAGTCAATATAGCTCTATTTAGCTCAACTTAGCGAAGCTGCATGTGTCATGCTAAAAAATATAAAGAAAAGAAAAAAGAAAGAGGTGAATTGGTGTGCAAGCAGGGGTAAAAACAGAGTGAAAGGCAGGTAGGGATGTGCAGAATAGGTGTGGGAAAGAACCATAGCTATCCATTTCTTGTACAGCAACAACTGTGCACTTTGACAAAATTTGTACCTGACTTTGAACTCTCAACCCCAGAGAGAGGGGTGAGGACAACATAATTACATTGTCAAGCTAATTGGACCAAATTACGTGCCCAGTGGACAAGTGTGAAAAATGGATAGCTATGTATGGGACAATATTTTTTGGGGCCAAGTTCACATTTACTTTTTTTAAGGTGAGTGTGGAATGTTGGGGTAGAGACATAGGCATGTGGGGAGAAGGTAAGTTGTGTAGGTGAGGATGAATTTGCAGACAGACAAGACATACAAGACAGCAGACAGGGGCTGTATACGAGACATGAGAGGGTGAACACCTTGGATAGGGAGGGTGTTGTGGAATCTAAGTCCCATGTGCCTCCACAAGGCAGCAGTGTGACACAAATCCCCACCCACTGGACTGTCTGCACTGCTCCGGCACTGCCCCTGGGGTGGCAGTGGTGGAGGCTGGGTGCCGAGGTGAGGCTGCCCCACCAGTTTGGCCAGCATGTACTTAATCTGACACAGGTTGTGGTCAAAACCATGGTAGACTATCCTGCACACCAAAACTGGCAGCTCAGGTGACAACACCCTCTCCACCAACACTCCCAGAGGGGGCCCATCCCAATCTCATGGGGCAATGATACCTGAGATCGCAGGTAGTGCAGGGGCAGCAGAGGGGTCACCACTGGTCTGGAACATGGATGTGCTGGGACTCTGTGCCATGGACAGATGAGGCAAGATAGGCAGATCAGCCAGAACCAGCCTAACTTGATGTGCTGTGGTAAATGAGATATAGCAATAAGTTAATGTTAGTAATAACTAAACCATTGTTAGTATTAACAGCATGGAACATCATATTTATCTATCCAAATACATCTTGCTGAAAAATGACTGTGAAGTCCACACACAATATCTGCCCATAGAGTGGACTACCTCACCCATATACCTTTATTACTTGGAGTAGGAGGAGCAGAGAGCATTATGTGACTGATATTTGCATCGAGAAAGTGTTACACTTGACTGCAGCAACCTTACCATAGACAAGCAATGAATACAGCTCTACTGCAATGGTTATGACAGAACAATCCTGCTGTACACCACTTTGCTTCCTGTTATTGGTATTGTTTATTGCAATACAATACAGTTTTATTGTTCATTTATTGCACTATAGCTCTAATTGCCCATTTATTACACTGCAGTTCTACTTGGCAATTTATTGCACTACATTTTAATTGTGTACACTTCATTGCAGTAAATACTTTACTCTTTCTTATTTATTGCATTACAGTTATCATAACCTGGCATGGGACTCAATATTGCGAGCCCTCTCAGCTGCAGCTGTTAGAAAAGAAGCGCACCATTACGCATAGTTTTGAAGAAATTCAGTTTGCAGTTTGATAAAAACAGTGAAAAACATACTTACATATTTGTAGGGCATTCCTGGCTCATGCCTCTTGGACCCAGGTGTCCATGATTCCCCTCTTTCTCCTCTTTAGGTTGTCATAATGGTGAGAGCACTGCTCACCAGTGCAGGGGATACCAGTAGCACTGGTAAGTTCCCTCGCCAACTGGTCCCAGGCCTCTGCCTTACATTCCAAGTCTTGGAAACATCCTGCAGCAGCCTGAGTTCATAATTTTTTACTAGGAGCCCAACAAAGACGCTGGACTGCTGAACACCCCATCTCTGTGCTTGAAAGTGTGCCCCTTCACCAGCACCACCTGTCTTATCAACAGTTAATTAGTCTCCATAGAATGGTGTAGAATTCATGCCCATTACACATAATACAGTCTATTTTCCCGCCCTTACACGTCATTGAGCAATATTCAAAAAAGCGCGGCATTGCTTAGCATCGCTCAAACCAGCTAAGTACAGCTAAGCAGCACAAAAAGCATTACAGCATTAGAGCAGCCTATCTGTTACAAGAGGAGTGGTTTCCAGCTCTGAAATTAACCTTATTGGCTGTTTTGGACTGATTTCTATCCCTTTCAACTTTCTGAGTTAAAAACAAAAGTGTTTGCATGGGTTTGCACTTGTTTTAGCTTGGTGGATCCTGTTTGGGCATCCTGCAGCCTACTGCAGCACCAGAAACAAGAAGGAGAGACTTTTTGCTGATCTAAGTACCTTTTTGGCTTTCTCTTAACTGTTTTTGCTTATCGCACTTTAAAAAGCCATTTTTACTGTGGTTCTGTTGTATTTCTACTGGATTTTACTGTTACATTGTTTTACTGTGTGCGCACTTGATGTATCTGCTTAAAAGTTAAAATTTAAACTGCATTTAGTATTGTAGGCATCACACTCAAGCGTGGCAGCCTTTTCTGTGCATTTTTGCTGTTTAAATTACTTTTTGCTGCTTAATCTCTTAAAACAAACAAACAAAAAAAAAAAAAATACTAACTGTACTGCTTGTTTCCTGCCCTTTTCTATACTAAAATAGTCCAGATGCCAGATCTGCTGATTTCAGGACTTTAGTCTGTGTTTCTAAGTGGTCCAGACCTTGTTGTGGTAGTGGGAGGTCTTTCTGCTTATCAGTGAGAGTGGTAAGCATTAGAGTAGCCTATCTGTCACAAGAGGAGTGGTTTCCAGCTCTGAAATTAACTTTTTTGGCCATTTTGGGCTGATTTCTATCCCTTTCAACTTTCTAAGTTAAAAACCCATGTTTCCGTGAGTTTGCACATCACGCAGCACCACTTAGCTAGGGTTAAACTATTATCGCCGCCATAAAGTCTGCTCTTCAGTTTTTCCCTTAGAACTAGCCAGATTTTTAATTTTTGCACTTGAATCTGCTTATTCCACTGATTCAGAACTTTAGTAAGTACTAAATAAGTTACAAATTACTACAGCACTCAACCTTCCTCGTTACCTAGTGGATAACAGTTTTTGCACTTATCTTCCTCAGTTGCTTAGGGGAAAACTAGCTCTAGTACTTACTTCCCTCACTTGTCTAGAGGAAAATTGTGATTACCCAGGCATGTCCAAGGGACAGATCCCAGTGTTTTCTCCTGTCTACCTGATGAATCTGGGCATCTTGGGGCAATGTAGCAATTGCCACATGTACACCGACAACTCTCTCCTCCTACCACCCAAAACTACAACCTGTGAGAGATGCATTTAGCTAGCCAAACTAGAGGCAAAGGTCTCTCAAACCAAGACTGAACTTGTCAGTCTAGTGGAGATGGTAAACACGTGCACCATACCACTCATCACATACTCCCATTAAACCTACACCACCAAAACCCACACATAGATACACAAAAACATTCACGTAGGCTCTCATTATTAATCTGCCCAAGCAACAGAGACCTCCAAAGCAGAAACACAAGCAACCTCCACCCCTCAACACAACCCAAAAGACACATAACCCACAGACTCAGTGTGCCACTCAACCACAGCCCATAAGGCAAAACAACGTACCCAACACATTAGTTATAGGTGACTCTATAGTCAGACACACTGATGTTCCACTCACCAGACTAGACAAGGAGAAGGTTACTGTTAGCTGCCTGTTGGGTGCCAGGATCCACCACATAACACAAGCACTCAGGTCACTGCACAACAAATACAAATATGACTCAGTCATTGTCCATGTTGGTGTGAATGACCTGAGATGTACCTCCCTGGACTACATGAAAAGAGACATGGAAGAGCTCTCCGATCTTGTAATCCAGGCAGGTATGACCCTAGCCCTGAGTAGCATCCTACCTTCACCCAGAATGATATGGCAGTACAAGGACAAAATGATTGCCCTTCAACAATTGGCTAAGCTTCTGGTGTCATTCGAAGGGGATCCAGTATCTGTCTGCCTGGGATAACATGGTCGAAAGGCTACAATGCTTTGCCAGAGATGGCCTACACCTGTCACCCCTGGGATTATGGATATTGGCTAAGGCTCTTGCTGCCCCTATAGTGCTTTTTTAGGCAAGGTTCAATTGACAAACCCACCACCTTAACAGGTACAGGCAAGCACAAATGAGGGTAATGCTACTCAATGCTAGAAGTCTAAACCTCAAAATGCACTCATGCAATGCACTCCTTAAAATGGAAAACATTGATATCTGTGCAGTGACTGAAACCTGGTTCAAGGCTCCAGAGAGCACCTCTGCATTACCAGGCTATAACTGACACCATTACTTTTGGGCATCTAACCTGGACCAGAACACCAAAGGTGGAGGTGTGTCCATATTCATTAAGGATCTCCACATCTCCAGGCTAGTTGCCCAACATAATGCATCCGAAATTATCCAAGTGCAACTAACTATGGGCAAAACTGCAATCCAAATTGTAGCTTGCTACAGATCCCCCACCATGCACCAGGATTCCCACTCCTCTTTTCTTGATATACTGGAAAATATTAGGGTTCAACCAAACACCCTAATAATGGGCGATTTCAACTACCCCACCATTAACTGGGAAAACTACTCATGCACCAACTCCTTCACTCAACACTTTCTAGAATTCATAAATTCCAGTGCCTTGGATCAACTTATCCACACCCCCATCAGGGACAGCAGTATCCTTGACCTAGTCATTACCAGCATGAGTGACCGGTGTTCCACACCTGAAGACAACTCATTATTGGTCAGATCCGACCATAAGCTAGTCACCTTAGATATCCACATCCCACCCCCCACCCCCCAATTAAGGAAACCACTGTAAAAAATTTCTTCAAAGCCAACTTCATGCTTCTTAAGACAGAAGTGGCAAATGTCACACCACTAATGCAGATGGACAATGGAGTTATGACTGCCAAATCCTACACAAATGCACTCTATAAACACTTACATGAGTCCATGGATTGTGCTATCCCTAACAGAGCCAAGACATTATCCTCCAAAAAAAAAAAGGAAGCCGATCTGGTGGTCCCCCGCATATAAACAAACTCTACAACAGAAGGAAGAAACTGTTGGAGAAGAGAGTAAATCCCATGAGTGGAGGAGCTCCCTGGTCAGTCTCAGAAAAAAGCTGAGATCCCTCATAAAATCCTCCAAACCTAGCTATGAAAACAAGATTGCCACTGATTCTAAGGACAATCACAAAGCATTCTATAGCTATGTCAAGAATCTCAATGGCAACACCCAGATCTGCTCTGAGTTACAGCACAATGACATGAAAATTACAAAAACAACTGATATCGCCAACATCCTAGCTAGATTCATAGATTCATAAATAGATTTAGTGCTAACTTTACCCCCCTCTCACCCCCTAAAGGGCCCATATCTATACTGGAGGTATGCAGATGCTTTGCAATCACAACTGCACAGGTAAAAGCTGCACTCTCCAAAGCCAAGAGCACAGCTTCCATGGGACTGGACAACATCCCAGGCTACGTTCTACACAAACTTAAGAATGAACTGGCCCCCCACCTAAGCACCATGTTCAGTCATAGCCTCATGTCAGGCTTTGTACCCACTGAATGATGCACAGCAACAGTTATACCACTCCACAAAGGGGGAGCAACCATGGACCCTGGGAGCTATTGCCCTATTAGCCTGATTAGCCTGGTCTGCAAGGCCATGGAACGTATCATCATGGAACTTATAAACAAAGACATTGATAACCTCCAAACTCTGGACACCACACAGTTTGGGTTTGTGAAAGTAGATCATGCCTCCTGAACCTGATAGACTTCTTTGAAACAGTCAGCAAAGCTATAGATGAGGATAAGGCAGTTCACACAGCCTATCTTGACCTCGCCAAGGCTTTCGACACCATCCCCCATTCTGAAATTATAGATAAACTCACTAAACTGGGCATAAATCAATACATCACAAGATGGGTTGCCAACTGGCTCACTGACAGAATTCACACTGCACTGTAAAAGTTGCAGACTCCAAATCTGACTTCAAACCTGTGACAAGTGGAGTACCACAGGGTTCAGTCATGGGTCCTCTCTTGTTTAGTATCTACTTCTCTGAAGTGAGGGCTAATACAGACGACCTCTGGCTGATGAAGTTCGCAGATGGCTGCAAATTAGGTGCCATAGCTGAATCCCCAAATGATATGGACATCCTACAGAAGGGCCATGGCCTCAAGCTCAATGCCAAAAAGTACATTGTTATCCCCTTTGGAAAAAAAACTCTGTACCCAAGAACTACCACATAGGCAGCAGTCCACTTAACACCGAAAGCATGATAAGAGACCTCAGTACTCAGGTGGACAGTAGTCTCTCCTTTGATAATCATATCGCCACAGTAGTTAGGAAATCCTTCTATGTGGCACACCTTATCATGAAAGGGTTCTCATCCAGGAAAAAAGAGGTCATTGTTCCCCTCTACTTGGCTCTTATTAAGCCCATTATTGAGTACAACACCCCTTTTGGAATGTACCTCACAAGACATCTGCAACAGCCAGAAAGGCCATAGAAGTACCTCACAAAGAGAATTATGGGCCTCAAACGGATGCCCTACGCTGACCGTTTCAAAAAACTCCAGCTTTACTCTGTAACATATATCCTACTCTGAGGTGATCTCTGCCTAACATACAAAGCTATGTCAAACCCAGAGCTGTTGGACATGCTACACCTAAAGAAATCCCAATCCCTCTGAGATACACACTCTAGGGACTTAAATCTTATCACCACAATAAACAGAATATGCTGGAGGGATAGATTCCTGTCCCAGAGACTTCCCATACTCTGGAACAAGGTACCTATCTATGTCAAGCAGAGTTCCTCATTAGCACTCTTCAAGAGAAATCTTGATGAGTAGATGGGAAATAGGAACATCACCACTGGGATCACTTCTGTGGCTCTGCTCGACAGGGGCACAGGAAAATAGCTTTCTTGGATGGCAAAAGCCAGGGAACTTGTTGGCTAGGTTTACATAGGACCTTGGGCCTATAGTCTAGTACCTACCTATGAACCTATGAAAACTTGCACAACTGAGGTTTTAGCTAAGCTTAGCACCTCGCAAACAGCAGTAGCTGTTAGCATGTTTAAGCAGTGCTCAGCACAGTGTGGCAGTACCATATTTCACAAATTTGTTTTTAAAATGAAACATATATAATAAATGAAATTACAGACAACTTATCACTGCTACAGACTTAAACCTAGGACCTACTAAACATTAGGCTGTAACTCTACCCATTTAGCTACTTGGATATTATGAAAAGTAGTATACCTTCACATATACTACTGGGCACCCTATCAGCATTGCTAAGCATTGTGCCATGCCATACAAACACACTTAAATAGACCCAGGAATAAATAATTAATATATATATATATATATATATATATATATATATATATATATATATATATCTGGTTTCTATTTTTAGATGCCTAGCAGCTGTCGGCTATGTCTGTATGAGTGCTGCTTAGCTCTGCGGCGCTCTGCGCCGTGCAAACAGCTATTAAAAAAAAATAAAAACGTAATTATGATAATTAATGACACCCAGTTTATATTTTTAGATGTCTGGCAGGTGTCAGCTCTCTGCACATGAGCACAGCTTGGCATTGCTGCACTCCATGCTGCGCCATGCAAAAATACAGAATGGAAAAAATAAAATCAAAAAAATAAAATATTATGTATTTGAAACAATTTACAGCATTTCAACAGAAGCGGGAAGCAGTACAGGGAGCCTCACCTTGTAGACATCCACAACCATGCGTAGCCTCCACACTTCTCCCTACACCAATTCAATATCCCTGCTGCTATGCTCTCTCTCAGCAGCACATAATCATTAATATTCATAGCAGGCTGCTGAGGGGGAGCAGGGTGCATGTGCATGGGTACATTCCATGCAGGCTGTACACGCTACTTACAGTGATTTTATTAAATCCTGGGACAGGTATTTGGGCTGTCTAGAAACACTGACTCATTGAAAGAGAAATCAGATGCTTTTTCTCCCATCCATTTACTTACATTTACTTTAAATAAATTAAAGGTCCCGGGTGACTAAATACATTTGAAAATTTTATTCCAAATCATTGGGATTGTTTGTGTGAGGAATTTACTACATATACATGTTCTTCTCCAACTGAAATGATAATTAATATTTTCTGTATATTTATAAGGAAATTAGATGATTAATGAAGATGAAATGTTGCTTGTAACATTTCAGCCTTTTATACTATATATATGCAGTGATGACCTTTCCAGAAAAGTGTCTGTAATGAAGAGTGGATAGATTTAATGTTTTAAATCATTTTTAGTAACCTAGGTCCCTAAGTGATGGTATTCCTTTATTAAATTTTATCTGGACAGACTTGATTCGGTTTAACTGATTCCTAGCAAAGATACAAAAAGCATTTTTGTATTCCTTACTCAGTTGAATATATGTTTTAAAAAGATCCTTAAGACTGTCAGGTCTCTTAAACTTAAGGAATTTAGTATTAAACCCATTTGAGATAGTGCACATTTTCTGACTGTATTCACAGAGAAAGTCAAAAGTGAATTCTGAAGATATGTCCTTATATGTAACTGTTTTCAAGGACTAGGTTATCCAGTTTAAATAGTTGCTTAATCTGTAAGTTCCCAATGTACATTATCTGACATTTTTTTCTGGCTAAATTGTAAAGGTAACTATGCACCTTGTCTTACAATTATCAGAGTACTTGCCATGCCACCAGAAACGGTTATCAGGGCTGGTAGAAAGTATCATGTTTTATAGAAGAGGTCCCTATTCCATACCTTAGGGAACACCTGAGGCAAAGGTTAAATATTCAAAGAGTGTACCTTGAAATGAGATATACTACAATATGCCTGTCAGCCAGCTGTTAAACCAGCTAATCAAATAAGGAGCACAATAAAATGCTTTAGCTATATATATATATATATATATATATATATATATATATATATATATATATATATATATATATATATATATTTGGATTCATGCACTTCAACTGCACATAAACCTTTTTTGAGCCATTAAAGTTTTACATTTTTCTGAACCCTTTTGGAAGTACAATACCTGATCATGTGAATCCATACTCTTTGAAAAATAAACTGTGATTCACACACGAAACAATGAAATTTGAAACTCCCTGTTTCACCTTAAAGTAGTTTGTTGATTTAATGATTTGCAAGGGAGCTTTGCCCTTACACAACCAATATGGGAGTCTTGCTGCGGGTCTCTCCCACTCCTGCTGCATATACACACTAACTCCAAGACTGCTGTATTTTAGAGTTAAGGAGAATATTCCAAAATACTGCAACAGATACGGTATGTCTCCCCCATATTGACAAATTCAGTTCTACATTTTTGAGGACTAGAATTTTTTTCATGGACTGTCAGAAGGCAGCCTTTGCTCTTGCAGGTTACATGGATAGATTCTGAATGATATGAGTATGGTCAGTAAGTTCAAATGCCTTTTAAAGATAAAAGAATATGGCACCAGTGATCTTTTTAATTTTAATGTATTCATTTAACCAAGTAAATTAAGGTCCTCAGACCACTTTCAGCCATGCTCTGGGGCATAAAAGCAATTATAAATATAGGTAGTGCATCAAGGACAGTCTGAAAATCTTTCTTGTGGATCAGTTCTCTATCCCAATTAAAAAATGCAATATACAGGATTATGATCAGGTCTCCAATCATAACGACCTTACTATATATTTGAGACATGGATGTCAAGAAATTCCCCTCAAGAGTAAAGAATGCAAGTGTAAATCTTGGCACCCATGTCAAAACATATAAAGCTAGTTATGATAAGAGACCCAGTCGTAATTCTTTATAGTGCATGGATTTTTAACTGTTCCATGTGCTACCAGTTACTAGGGAAAAAATGGAGATGTGATCTGTTTTCCTGCCTTTCAAGGTCTTTGAAAGTCTGTGAAATACTTAAAACTGATGTATATAGTAGGTAGAATTAAAATATCCCTGTGCTGATCTAACTGTTTTTAAAGCTGTTCATTTCAGCAAAACATTTAACAGATTTAAAAGCAGTTTTACCTTCAACCACTGTTCTTTGCTGATTGGCTGTGTCACTTGCTGGTCCAGAGAATGAGTCCTGATCTTAACAGCACTCAGGTAGTCTTAACAAGCTTATGTGGTGTGAATTGTCATACCTCTAGCAAAAAATAAATTAAAAAAAGCATAAGATAAACACATGTAACTATTTTGTTAGCAATAAAAGCTATTAAAACTATACACATAGCAATGCTATGAGAAAGAAAGGTTCATTACAGTAAAAGCCAGAATGCTTACATTCTTTCAATAAATAATAGCTTAATATAATGTAATATAATATAATACAAACAAACCCCAAATTAAACTTTCACAAATAAATTGTCATATCTTGGAAATTGTATTACATAGACATATATTGTTTGCTCATTTTTGTTAACCAGGCATAAGGTTTTATAGGGCAACAAGAAATTCCGCTGTGAATGCATGTATATTGAGACATTTACAGAAATATGAAAACATGCATAATTGTATAATTAGCCATATAAATAACACTGAATATCTCTAAAGATGTGCAACTTACAGTGCAAATATTAAAGATTTTTCTTCAAGAATATATAAGGTTTCACCTGATGACTTGTAACAGCTTTCTAAGTCACTTGTTTTTTTGAAATATTAAGTACAAATGGAAATTGTGTTTATTTTCATAATTACTAATAAACAACTGGCAATATCTCCGGTATAATGTGATATAAATATACTTTAACAATGAATTTTCCTGTTTCCCACCATGGTATTTCACACCACACCCCTCAGTAACATTTAGGCCTCTTAGCTATGAAAAGATAAATATAAAAATATTAATAAGTGACAAGGGTATCGCAGATTAACAATCTTTGAGTCATTTTGTTAATCACTCTTTGCACTTTCTAATACTGTCTTTTATTAGCTGATAAGTTACTTGGTTAAAGAAGCCAAGCCCAAAAATGGTTTGGATGCCATATGACAGTATGGGTGTGAAGAACTGTTTAAGGGTATTTGGTAGGTGATCAGTAAACAAGTTTGGGAAAAGATCCTTGAAAAATTCATTTTCTAGTCTGCTATAGATTAAGATATCCATCAATAAAAGACTATCGTAGGATAGATCTGGCATTGTGGGTTTGCCAGTTGTTTGTGTTATAGTATAAGAACCTCACAAAATCTTCAGTCCCAAGCTCCAATAAATGCTATCCCTCCACAAAAAATGAATGCCAGTAGTTTCAAGGATCACACATATCACTTCACATCACTTACTTCAACAGATTAAGCGCTTTCATTTCCAACAGGAAACATCATCAGAATCAGTATACATATGTAATCTAGTTTAAATAAGTTGTGAACATTTCCTATTAGTAGCTCGTTTAATCAATTAATTCTAAACACACCCCATAATGGTATCTAAGTTAAAAAGTTAAAAAAAAAACTTTTAGATATACATTGGGTGTTAAACTATATACATGAAACATAAAAACAAGTGTGTAATTACACATAAAAAACATAAAACAGTCTAAGAATATATTAAAAAAATATATATTTAAAAAAAAAATATATATATATATATATATATATATATATATATATATATATATATATATATATATATTGCACACTCTTTACAAGAAAAGTCACTATTTTAATTTTTTAGTCTTTAATTTTAGTGCTGGAGATAACGAAACATGGTCATTCAATACTGGGAATGTACAGCTGCCACATAAGTTCCCTGAATTCAAGTCTTGTTTCCCAATCTCCACTCCATCATCATATTTTACATATTCAAGAACCCAAAATTTAAAGTCAACTGATGGGCATCTAGAAACATGTCTAGCTAGGGCATTTATTCCTCTTCCCCACCTTATATCATACATATGTTCGTATATTCATTGTCTAAGATTGTGTAATGTCTTTCCCACGTAAAATGCCCAACAGACATTACAATAAACAATGTAAACAACCCCCCTTGTATAACAACTAAAGAATTATTTTGCTTTTAAAGTAAAAGCGGGTGCCCTAAACGTATCACCTTCAGCCAAAAATATACATTGAGAGCATCTAACACATTTGAATGCTCCCATTTTAGATGTTATGTTACCATCCGGTTCTTTCCTTCCCAATATTTCTTTGACGTTGTGATTTCTCCTGTAGCTATATTGTATACTATAGTTGAACACCTCAAGTCATTTTGGCATTCTGTTAAACATGTGGGTATAAATGACCTGAGACGTACCTCCCTGGACTACATGAAAAAAGACATGGAGGAGCTCTTGGATTATGTAGCCCAGGCAGGTATGACCCTAGCCCTGAGCAGCATCCTACAATCACCCAGAATGATAAAACAGGACAAGCAGAAAATGATTGATTAAAACAATTGGCTAAGTTTCTGGTGTCATTCTAAGGGGATCCAGTCTGTCTGCCTGGGATGACATGATTGACAGACCTCGATGCCTTGAAAGAGATGGCCTGCATCTGTCACCCCTGGGCTTCCAGATACTGACCAAGGCTCTTGCCACCCCCTATAGTGCCTTTTTAGGTGGTGTTCCAAAGACCAAATTACCACCATAACAGCTACAAACAAATGCAATCTGAGGGTCATGCTGCTCAATGCTGGAAGTCTAAATCCCACTTGAAGCACTCCTTAAAATGGAGAACATCGACATTTTTGCTGTAACAGAGACCTGGTTCAAGGCAGTAGAAGGCACCCCTGCACTACCAGGCTATAACTCATTCCACACCTTTCGGTCCCAATACTTGGACTGAAGCTTCAAAGGCAGTAGTGTTTCCATATTCATAAAGGATGCACACACCTCCAGAATGGTAGCCCAACATAATGCACCTGAGATACTTCAGGTGCAGCTAACACTGGGTAAGACAGCAATTCAGGTTGTAGCCTGTTATAGGTCCCCAACCATGTCCCAAGACTCACACTCCATGTTCCTAAGCACCGTGGAGAATATTAAGGTCCAAACTAACAATTTCCTACTGTGCAACTTCAACTACCCCTCCATTAATTGGGAAAACTACTCATGTACCAATACACTTGCCCAATGTTTCCTGGAATTCATTAATTCCAATGCCCTGGACCAGCTTGTTCTTACCCCCACTAGACGTAGCAACATCCTTGACCTGGTCATTACTAACATGGGTGACTGTTGCTCTACACCAGTAATCAACCCCTGCCTAGTTAGATCCAACCACAAACTAATTACCTTGGAAATCCACACCGCCTCCCACCCCCCCTGCAAAGGTAACCACCATGAAAAACTTCTCCAAAGCTAACTTTGGGCTCCTAAAAACAGAGGTGGCTAACTTCATGGCACCTATGCAAATGGAGATCAGTTGTATGACTGCTGAATCATACACTGTACGAACATGTACACAAATGCATGGATCTCACCATACCCAATAGAACCCAGACACTCTCCTCCAAAAAAGGAAGCCAATAAGGTGGTCCCCTGCCATAAAAAAACTCTACAACAGAAGGGGAAAACTGATGTGGAATACGGTGAAGTCTCAAGACTGGAAAAACTGCCTTATCAGCCTCAACAAAAAGTTGAGATCCCTCATCAAATCCTCTAAAGCTAGCTATAAAAACAGAATTGCAGCAAATAGAAAGACAATCACAAGGTCTTCTATTGTTATGTAAAGAACCTCCATGGCAATACCCAGATTTGCTCTGAGCTACTGCACAATCGTACCTCCTATACCGAGCCAACAGATATTGCCAATATACTGACCGACAGATTTAGTGCCAGCTTTACCCCTCTCCCCCCCAAGGGACCAGTCACAATACCAGTAGATTGCCAGGCACCCAGTATTACTGCTGCACAGGTTAAAACAGCACTGTCCAAGGCCAAAAATACAGCTTTCATGGGACCGGACAATATCCATGGCTGTGTTGTACATGAACTATAGAGTGAACTGGCACCTCACTTGTGTGCCCTGTTCAATCACAGTCTCACTTCAGGCTTTGTCCCTACTGAATGGTGCACTGCTACAGTCATCCCTCTCCACAAAGGAGGAGTGACTATAGACCCTGGGAATTATCGCCACATTAGCCTGATGAGTCTGATATGCAAAGCTATGGTAGTCATCATCATGGACCTAATAAACAAGGATATAGGGAATCTCTAAACTCTGGATCCCACACAGTTTGGTTTTGTGAAGGGTAAATCATGCCTGCTCAACTTGGTCAACTTCTTTGAGTCAGTCACCGGAGCTGTGGATGAAGGGAAGGTGGTTCATACAGCCTAGCTTGATCTGGCCAAGGCCTTTGACACCATTCCTCACTCAGGAATCATAGAAAAACTCACTAACCTAGGCATCAACCCCTATATCACTAGGTGGGTTGCAAACTGGCTCATAGGTAGAACCCACAGTGTGAAAGTAGCTGACTCCAAGTCAGACTGCTGACCAGTCATGAGTGGAGTCCCACAGGGTTTGGTCCAGGGTCCTCTCCTGTTTAGTATCTACTTCTCTGAAGTCCAGGCCAACACAAAGGGACTTTGGCTGACAAAGTTCACAGGCAATTGCAAGTTGGGAGCTATTATTAACTCCCCAGCTGATGTTGACATCCTACAGAAAGGCCTCACAGAGACCAACGACTGGTGTCAGAACCATGGCCTTAAGCTCAATGCCAAAAAATGTGTCATCATCCCCTTTGGAAAAAAAAAACAATTTCCATGAATTACCACACGGATGGTAGTCCACTGAATATAGAAGGTGTTATAAGAGATCTGGGAGCACAGGTTGACAGCAACCTCTCTTTTGACCACCACATTACCACCGTGGTCAGAAAGTCCTTCTTCAGGGCACATCTCATTACTAAGGGTTTTGCATCCAGGAAGAAAGAGGTCATTGTCTCCCTCTATTCTTCCCTCATTAGGCCAATCATTGAGTACAATGCCCCATTTGGCATGTACCTCACTAAACACCTGCAACAACTGGAGAGGCTGCAAAAGTACCTCACAAAGAGGATCCTAGGCCTTAAACATTTGTCCTATATGGACAGACTAAAAAAACTCTAACTATTCTCTGTCTCATATCGCCTACTTAGAGGTGATCTCTGCTTGACTTACTAAGCCATGTCTGACCCAGCTCTGTTAGAAATGCTACATCTAAAGAAATCCAAATCCCTCCGCACCACACACTCCAGCGACCTCAACCTCATTACCACAATCAACAGAACATGCTGGAGGGACAGGTTCAAAACCCAGAGACTGCCCATGCTATGGAATAGACTTCCCATACATGTCAAGCAGAGCACTTCACTGATCCTCTTCAAGAGAAATCATGATGAGTGGATGGGAAATAGTAAATTCACCCCAGGGATCTCTCCAGTGGCTTTACTCGACAGAGGCACTGGGAACTAAGGTCGTGTGGTACAATGCCAGGTTAATCCTATGGGCTAGGCTTATAAAGGCTCCAGGGCCATTAACCTAGTACACACCTATGAATCTATGCCCCAAATCCCATTTATGGTTTTATTCACCCAACTCGTGTCCTGATTGTAAGTGATCACAAGATAAGGGGTCTTGGGTTGTAGGGACTGTGGGGATCCTGTTTCAGTTTTACTATTGACTTCCTCTATGTTATTAAAATTTCCTAGACTTCTAAGAAGGGGTGTATATCTAGCCCCCCATTCTTTAAGGATATTCTCTTTTAATGGTTTTATGAGACTATCCGGGTAACCCCTATCCAGGAAAAGGGTCTGTACAAACTCCAATTCATTAATTAAGTCTTCCCTATCAGAGGTCATGCGCGCAGTCCTTACCATCTGTCCTTTTATTATATTCCTTTTCTGTAAAAGGATGGTTGCTTTTGTAATAAAGGTAAGACTTTGAGAAACAGTTTTTCCTATATACCTTAGATATAACTCTACCATTGGTAACATCCTTTTTTATACAGACATCCAGATAGTGTGCCTCATCCTTCTCTACCTTATAAGTGAATTCCAAAAATTCTGTTGTATTATTAAGGAAGATCATAAAGGAGTGACCAACTCTAGGGGTCCTTGCCATACAATAAAAATATCATCCAAAAAGCGGTAATATTTATAAATGTATCTGCTGAAGGTAGATTTAAATACAAAACTTTTTTCCCAATAAAGCCTCACAATGTTTGCAAAACTGGACGCACAGGATGAGCCCATGGCCAGAACATCTAACTGATGATAGTATTCTCCTTGAAAGTATAAATAGTTGTTTTTAAGGACAATTTCCATATTTTCTAAGACTATTCTGAAGTCATTGTTAGATAGAAAACCAAACTTGATCATTTGGCAAACCACTCCAATGCAATACTATGGGGTATCACCGAGAATAAGTCTCTCACATCAATTGTAAGAAAGACCAAATCTGGGTGAAACTCCAGTTCTGGGTGGTGATTTTCAGTATTTAAGTGTTTGGTGAATATGGAGGCATTTGCATAATTAATTGGTGGGATTTAAATAGGCTGCAGCAATGTATGGTGTTATTCCTTGAAGGCTTTTTAGCCAAGGTACCAGAAGTGTGAAATAAAGAACATGCAGCTATTTCGCTTGGTTTCTGATTGTTTTTTGGAAATTTATCGGTGTGCTTTGTGTGCTTCAACTATGAAATTCTAGTTCCCCCATCTTTTTCAAGAAGTCCCAGGAGTCAATAAGTATGTGCGGATACAGTTTGTAGAAGGGTTTTAAGTTAACATCCACAAAAACGGCTAAAGTTTGGGTTTTAGATCCCTCCGAGGTAACTATAGGTCTAAGAGGGGGGTTAAATTGGTCCTTATGGACCTTTGGAATGCCAAAAACTCCTGGGACATAAGGATTTTGCACTTTAAAAAAATCAAAAAGTTGTAACTCAGTTAAACTCTGAACTAAATTATCTTCCAAAATCAGATCCAGTCTTCTGTATGCTATGTTTAGTTCATTTTTAGATACTAGGGAATACCTACCATCTGTACTGAGCATTTCCATCATTTTGGCTGTGTACATCCAATTTTCCATTAGGACTAAACCACCTCCCTTATCAGGTTTCATTACTCGCAGACCTTTATTTTGGGATACTTTCGTCAATATTCCCTTCTCTTCCTTGGAGAGATTATTTTAATAACATTTTTTAGTCCTAAATTTATTCCTCACCTCATTGACCACTAATGTCTCAAAGTTTTGGAGCTTGTGGTGTAGTAGGGGGTTAAATGTACTTCTTTTATGAACAAGGTTGGGGTTAAATGATTTGAATGGTCACTAAACATAATTTCCAAATTTAGTTTCCGAGTTATATCATAAGAACACATTTAGTGCTTTAGTTGTGTTTTTTGTGGTCTAGGAGGTGTAAATTATACTACCCAATTCCAAAATGCTTGCTGTCGGAGCAAATGACTTAGTCTGTTATAAGCCTGCTTACTTGAGTATAAGGCCCATCTAGAAAGTAGGCTTACATCGTGGGGTCAGATGCCAAATGATTAGATCTCTGTGTACTTGACTAATACCCGGTATAATACAAGCATGACTGAGTAGTAATAGTGTGGCTTTCCTGAGTGTCATCATTGAGAAATACTGATTTTGCTGTAGGCTGTTAGCTGCATAGATACTAGTACAGAAAATAAATAGTGTGCTTAGATATTCACTACAAGTTTGTCTGGCATTTGTAAAGAAGTGAGTTGTGGGGTGTTTGCATTTCCTTTTTTTCAGTTGATTTTATTATGTTGATTTTAAAAACTGTAGCAGCTTTTTGGCACAAATGGAAAATGAAATGAACTGGGGACACAACTTAGATAAAGGTATGCTTAGTGTTAGTATCAGCGTTTGGAAGGGAAGTTAAAAATTAGCGTGTCTTTAAGATGTTAATGAGAGACGTTACAAGAGTTTGGGAAAGAGGTAAATAAGATGATTTGCAGAGATGATAAGAATGGAGACGGGGGGAATGTAGGGCCCAAACATTCTGCAAGTAGATCCAAACAGTTGATGTACATTCTTCATATGAGAAGAGTAGTGCAGCAGATGCTTTGTACTCCACAGCCTTCCTAGTAAGGTAAACAATTTAGAATTATTTTTATAGACAGAATGATGCTACTAATGGTATAACAAGTTGGTGCTTGTCTGAAGAGTAGCTAGGGTGGGGCAAACTAGACAATTGCCCAGGCACAAGGTGCTTGGGGGTGTGATTGGGAGATGTCAGTTGCTAATGCATCATCACTGTTCATTTCTATACTGGCATTTCTGAAAATACTGGTACTGTAATTAATAGTTCAGAAGAGAAGCATGTATTGTCTAAGTTGTAGCAAGCTGCTTGCTACAGTTATAGCATAAATATAGCAAGCAGTTTGCTACAGTTTTAAAACTGTTTTTGCTCCTCAAACTACAGTTCCGGGTTCAAGAAATGCTGGCTTTGTTCCTGAGTCACATTGGAGAATGGGGAGAAAACAGACCTTGGATTCAGTAACAGATCAGGGGAATGAGGGAATGAGGACTTTGTTTTTTTTTTGTTTTGTTTTTGTGCTTCACAACTTATGAGTTGTGGGTTCCAGATTTGGAAACAGTATCAAGTATTAGATGAGCCAACTATGGCCCTAGTCCCTGTTTCCTGATCTGTTTTGAAGAATACTAATTAACAAGCTAAAAAATATGTTTATTTCACATTTTCATAAAATTGGGCATCTCCTTGTAGTTATCTAATTAATTATCCCTCCATCTGCTGATAAACCTTTGACACACTGTGGTGGCATCCATATTTGATCAACAATTCCACTACTAGAAGCCTTTTATATGTCAGATAATTGGTTGCATATAACGATACTGTGATGTGAGTGACAGAAATGAATTTCTATAATAAATGCACAATATCAGTAAAAGAATTAGCAGTGATAGCGAGAACTAGACATCTGCATAGTGACTAACTGGCAAATCTAAAGTGAAAATAACAATTCTGATATTCTTGAGCAAAACACAAAACAAGTAAGTAAGTTAACTGACACACACAGTCAGTAGTTTTAATAGAAAAAATCAATAACTGCACAGATTTAATAAATGATTCATATGTTCTTATTTGGTCGGTACTTGATGAGTCATTCCTAGGACCCTATTATTTCATCGAAGAATCGTTTCATCGAATGGCATTTCAGATGGCACTTTATTGAACATGACATTCGTTGAACCCTTCTGACTGAGATGGCATTATGGTTGGGATTTGGATATTTGCCCTTTCTCCACTGTAGTGCAGTCTTGGAGTTGGCATATAGCGGGGGGTATGAGGGGAGCAGCCCCCACAAGAGGGAGGTTCAATAACAGCATTTCCTATAAAATGTGGTTTGATGATCTGATTCTTTGATGAAATAATATAGACCCTTAATTCCTGCTACACTGAACAGGTAGACAGCTGATGACTGATTTTACTGGGTCCTGCATTATTATTTACATATGCTGATTTTAAGCTTGGTTGACTCAAAATAAAGAAAACAGGTAAGTTGTTACTTAAACTTTTCTTTTTACTCTAACCTTAGAGTTATTATACCTGAGATATATTTGTGAGTACAAAGCCAACATTGTAAGGAATGAGTAGAGGTAAACCTCATTCCAAAATTGCATTATGGCTTTGTGATTTTGTGCAATTTCACTGTTGTGTTTTATGACTGCCTGAGGTCCTGAATGCCGTGAATATTCAGTAGTGCAGATACAGTTTATGTGATGTCACTAAACTGAAACTAAATGAATCATTATCATTTTTGTGTTTCCTAGCTTTTGAATTTTGTACTTTGATGTTTTCTAGTGAATCAATATGCACCAAGGGGCCTAGTCAGCTATAAATTCATACAGATTGCAGAGAGGACATTCCAGAGCTTATCTAAATAGTCCTGTCTTGGTTTGTGATTTACTGATCTTTGTTAAAAAGAGGTGCAACTGCGAGCAATAGAGAGCAGATGCTAATGGGTGCATTCACAAACAATGTAAGGGAATTCAAGCTTTTGTGCAACTTTCGCAACTTGTACAGTCAGAGCAACAACTTACTGTACTTAATTTAATATTTTATTGTATATTGGTGGGGAGTGCCTTCTGTGTGGAGTCTGCATGTCCTCCCCGTGGTTGGATGGGTGTTCGAAAGACATGAGTAAATGGGCGTGCCTTTGCTGAAGGCTGGATGTCGAGCTAGCACATCGGCGTTCATTAAAATCTACTGCCAATCATTAGTGGACCGGAGTTCCACTGTGGCGACCCCTAACCAGGAAAAGCCGAAAGACAAACAACAGCATTGTATATTGGTTGTGTGATTTTCTCATAGAAGTTGATTTAAATTCTCTATGAATTCTGGGTAACTGATTTTGATTAGTCTTTTCTTTTAGAATTCTTTATTCATTTGCAGCTGGATATGGATTCCTTAAATGAGTATACCAAGTATCTTGTACAGTGTAATAAATGCTATCTGTATTTAAAGATAACACTTGATAAGACTAGTGATTTATGTTCCTAAAGTCAAAAGCTGGATGATTTGCTTACCATTATTAGCAGTAAATCTAGACTTACTGATGAAGGTTGCACTTGTGCAATTGGTACAGCTTGCAGAACTGTTGTTACATATATTAATAACTGGGGTGACGAGGTAAATAATGTTAGACAAAGAGCAAATAGAGCATATTTAGGAAAGGAAGTTTCTAGTATCTGCAAAGAATACACTACCCCTATTAAACAAGATAATATCTCTGACAACATCAGAATTCTGGATACAAGCATTCAGCAATCTGTGGATTCAGAATCTTTAGAAGAAAATAAAAAAAGAAGGAAAGGAAGAAGTTCACAACAAATAAGGAAAAAAAAAAGCTGATAAATATCTGTAAAGTAAAGAGAATACGTATTGAAAAGGATACTGTTTTATGTAACACACAGATTACAAGGAATGATAACATTTTTCTATGAGAAAACCATCAGTCTACAGGCATGATTTTTCCAAAAGAGAAGGTAGAAACAAGAGACAAAAGGCAGGTGAAAAGGAGATAATTAAAAGTGAACATGAAAGGACCGAAGAATATTACCGTAAGAAAAAAGAGGAGAAAGATAGACGTTGACAACATGGCTCAAGCTGGATGAGAATTGTATGCTTGCAAATTTACTAAGGAATGAAAATTGTGGGATTAATAAGACTAATGGTGATGAACATCATTCCTTTGTAACAATTGATAGAGCAGATATTACTGAATTAGAAGTTGAAGATTCTTCAGATTAGGTCAGAAAGGATATTTTTGTAATTAGAAATTCAGTCATTAGAGGAACTGATACTTAATTTACAGACAAGATAATGAAAATTGTATATTGTTATGCTTGTCAGGAGCAAAGATAGAGGATGTGGGACAGGCCTTAGAATGTCTTAATGCAAGGAAGTGCAGGTCTGTTTTTATTCATGTTGGTACAAATAATCTGATCTGCAAGGACACTCTGAGTGTTAATAGGGAACTTTCAGCCCTCTTAAATAGTATAGCTTGTACAGATGTTAGGACATATTTTTCATAAATCACATTTAGAAAGGAGAGTTAGGTCACCATGAATGAAACAATTTTTTGTCGGTGGGGCAGTGGTAAGCATTGTCGCCTCACAGCAAGAGGTTCTCCCATTCGATTCTTGGCTGGAGCGCCTTCTCTGTGGAGTCTGCATGTCCTCCCTATGGTCAAATGACGTCTAAAGACATGCTGGTAGGTGCGTGCATGAATGGGTGTGCCTTCTTTGAAGGCTGGGCATCGGGCTGGCAACTCGGCACTGTAAAAATCAACTGCCAATCATTAGCAGACTGGGGTTCCTCTGTGGTGACCTCATAAGCCGAAAGACATACATGCATACCTACATGAAAAAATGTCCTATTTTAAAAAATGTAAATGTGTACAGCATCACAGCCTAATTTTTGACAGACGTGTTCAGACAGGATGGTGTGAATTTGTCAAAATCTGAGAAGCAAAGTTTTGCAGCAGATATTTTGCAATATTTGATAAACACAAGTCAGGATTTTTGCCAGGTTCAAAATTTAACAGATCATAGACAGCAGCAGTTGATCCATCTCTTATGGTTGCTAATGCTAGGAGCATTTATAATATTTTTTATTAGAAAATTTACTATGTTCCCACAGGATTGATGTTATTATTCGTAAGACATGGTTAAAGAACAATGAATGGAAACGAGTTTTGTCAGAGTATAAATGTTTTTACTGTAACAGACATTCTAACACAACAATCAGGTAGAGGTGTTATGATAGAGATTAATGATAGTTATGAGACCTGCGATTATTACATGTTCAGTGATAACACCGATACTATAGATTGTGCAGTTGTGACAATAAAGACAACCCTGTAACATATAACTGAAGTTCTGATGACCTCAAGGAATCCATACATTTCTAGCATGAAACACAAGAAGGAAGAATAATTGTGGCTGGGGACTTAAATGTACCAGAAACAGGCTGAAATAATATTGATTCACAACATTAGTAAGGAAATTATTCACAACATATGTTCAGGAATAACAATTGTTTCAGATTGTAAGAAAGCCTACCAGGGAAAACAACACACTAGACATTGTGTTCCTAAAGAAATTACTGCTACTTTATGTCAAGTTTTACCACCATTGATGTGCAGTGATCATGGGGTTATAAAGGTAAATTTGCTGCTAGAGAATTCTGCCAAACTGAAATCTAAACCAATACACTGAAGATTAATAACAGATTATATGAAGGCAAGACAGTTACTATGTAAAACTAAAGGAAACTCCAGAAGGGATCTGTAAACACAGCCAAGAAAACAAAATATCAGACCCCAACTATAACAACACCAGAAAGCCAGAACGAGTCAACATCCAAGTAAAATGTTCAATATAAAGTTTAATATTAAAACTCCCAAAAGTAAAAAAAAAACTGAGCAGCAAATTAATTGCTAAAAAACAGTGGTTTCATCCCATGCAAAATCACAGGAATTTCATTAGAACAGCTGAAGAACAACACATCATCAAATCCTTGGTGATATAAAAATGTGGAATTAGCAAAAACAAATATGACATACTGATCAGAAGGAGGTAAATTTGTATGAATCTGTACTCTACTGCCCATACAGGTAACTTTCTACAAAGTGCCGATACCAAATACTGATGGAAGGCCTTCTGTTCCAGACTGTTGGTACCCAAAATCCTGCTCATTATTTTATTTATTATTTATTTATTTTCTTTTATTTTACATTTGTTGACCGTGCTAGTCTAACTGGATATATGTCCATTTTCAGTAGAGGCCCGGGGAGAAAAGCTCCAAGCACTAGCAGTGACAAAGAATACAATATATAGTATTAGTCAAGTAAGTTACAGTACATTGGCTATGTTGGTAAGAACAAAATAGTAGTAAGTCATTTAGTAGGTTGAAGTTAATATCCAATAACAGAGAGATAAACAAAAATACAATTTTTTTTTAAATAGATTACAAAGTAAGCGTCAAAGAATAGTATGGAATAGAAGTGTAGAGAGAGCAAGAAGGGGAATAAGATGACAGTCAGGGTTAGAGCATGGACAAAGCCAGTGAGATTTAAGATGTTCTTTAAGATGTTTTTTTAAATAGGAAAGTTGAAGCAAGGGAGAATAGTTCAGTAGGAAGCTGGTTCCAGTTTTTACCTACTGTGTTGGAGAAAAGTGAGTCCCCAGCGTTGTTTTTTGACTTAGTAGTGGCAGCAAGGAGCTTATTAGCTGAACGTAGTGTTTCAAGATTTTTGTATGGTGTAATCAGATTAGTGAGGATGGGGGTATTGTTAGGGTGATAAAGGATGGGAAAGAGTAGTGGAAGTTAGGTTAAGAAGGGAGGTGATGATTAGTGATCAGCAGTATGGTTTCATGCCAGGAAAGAGCACTACAGATGCGATGTTTGCTTTGAGAGTGTTGATGTAGAAGTACAGAGAATGTCAGAAGGAGTTGCATTGTGTCTTTGTGGATTTAGAGAAAGCATATGACAGGGTGCATAGAGAGGAGTTGTGATATTGTATGAGGAAATCGGAAGTGTCAGAGAAGTATGTAAGAGTGGTACAAGATATGTACGAGGGTAGTGCGACAGCGGTGAGGTCTGCAGTGGGAGTGACGGATGCGTTTAAGGTGGAGGTGGGATTACATTAAGGTTCAGCTCTGAGCCCTTTCTTATTTGTAATGGTGATGGACAGGTTGACAGACGAGATCAGACAGGAGTCCCCGTGGACTATGATGTTTGCAGATGACATTGTCATCTGTAGTGAGAATAGGGAACAGGTGGAGGAGACCCTGGAGAGGTGGAGATATGCTCTATAGAGAAGAGGAATGAAGGTCAGCAGGACTAAGACAGAATATATGTGTGTGAATGAGAGGGAGGATAGAGGAATGGTGAGGATGCAGGGAGTAGAGATGGGGAAGGTGGATGAGTTTAAATACTTGGGATCAACAGTTCAGAGTAATGGTGAGTGTAGAAGAGAGGTGAAGAAGAGAGTACCGGCAAGATGGAGTGGGTGGAGAAGAGTGTTAAGATTGATTTGTGACAGATGAGTACCAGTAAGAGTGAAAGGGAAGGTTTACAAGAGGGTAGTGAGACCAGCTATGTTATATGGGTTGGAGACAGTGGCATTGACAAAAAGGCAGGAGTCAGAGCTTGACGTGGCAGAGTTGAAAATGTTAAGATTTGCACTGGGTGTGATGAGGATGGACAGGATTAGGAATAAGTATATTAGAGGGTTAGCCCAGGTTGGAAGGTTTGGAGACAAAGCCAGAGAGGCAAGATTACATTGGTTTGGACATGTGCTGAGGAGGGATGCAGAGTATATTGGGGAAAAGGTGCTAAGGATGAAGCTGCCAGGTAACAGGAAAAGCGGAAGGCCTAAGATAAGTTTTATGGATGTGGTGAGAAAAGACATGCAGGTGGTTGGTGTGACAGAGCAAGATGCAGAGGAAGGAAGAAATAGAAACAGTTGATCTGCTGTGGTGACCCCTCATGGGAGCAGCCAAAAGAAGAAGAAGAAGATAAAGGATCTTTTGGATTATAACTAGTTGTTGACAAAGTAGTTGGTTTTGCAGTTCTAGCCATCCCAGTTGTTTGAGGTTGAGACAGTTATGGGTTCTAAATGGGGTACCAGTGGCAAATCTGGCTATATTATTATAACTGTTAATATATTTCAGTTTACCAGTGCTTGCATCCACATCCTACTCATTATTTCAGATTACGGGTACTTCCATCCTCCACATATTCATTGTGTCAGACCACTGGTTCTACAACTTAATTTCTGGCCTACTTTTGATTATTTGTATGATGCTCAAATTATAAATCCTTTTTATAGATTGCTCATACTGTAACTATAATAGAAAACTTTTGTAGTTTGTTGGTACAACACTGGGGATCCCTTTTACAAACTCTTGGTAGTGTTCCCAGTATTGATATCATTGCAGCTTGCTTATAATGCATCTTACAGTGCAGACCCCTGTAGCAGATTTCTGCCACTGAATAAATCTGTAGGCCTCACAGCCCATATCTGGGCTACTTACTGAGCCTGCAGTACCTTTCTGCAGATTTTTGGTACACAAACTGGCACTGCCAACTCCTTCTGTAGATGATTTTTACTGAAGTGTCACTAACATCAGTATGTGGACTATTGATATATTTCAACTGAGCTCTCTTCACACATCAGTTTTGCTGAATGCTAGTTCTGTATTCACACTTGAGAGTCTCTGCAGCATTTTGATAGTGAACCACCACTGCATTCCCCTTCTATTTAAATAGCTGATGAGTAAGCTTTTTGCAGGCACCCTTTATGAATTACTACTACTGAACCCTCACTGCAGAACATTTTCACAGATTCTTGAAACGGTTCTCAAACAGAGGACCCATTTTGCAGAATACTAGTGCTGTTCCCCTTACTCCACCCCACTTTTGTAGATAATAAGTTTACTGTCACATTAGAGTACCTTTTTAAGATGGCAGGCAGAAAGTACCCCATGCAGACTGTCTGCGAAATCTTGACACTGAGCTGTAAGCGCAGACTCTTTGCAGACTGTTGATTATGTATACTTGGTAAAGATCATTTATCCCCACATTTTGGGTACTGGGACTGTGACCCACCACTGCAAACCTTTTTGAATATTATTTGTGCTGCACCTTCTACAAAGACCTCTTACAAATTGTTGGCTCTTGCCACTCCTATAATGCCTTTTTTTAAGCAAGGTTCAAATGACAAATTCACCACTGTAAAAGGTACAGGCAAGCAAAAACTGAGGGTAATGCTACTCAATGCTAGAAGTCTAAACCACAAAGTGCGCTCACTGGAGGTACTCCTTAAAATGGAGACAATCGATATTTGTGCAGTGACTGAGACCTGGTTCAAGGCTCCAGAGAGCACCCCTGCATCACCAGGCTATAATTCATACCACACCTTTCTGCCATCTAACCTGGACGGAAACACTAAAGGTGGAGGTGTGTCCATATTCATTAAGGATATCCACACCTCCAGGCTAGTTGCTCAGCATAATGCATCCAAGATTATCCAGTTGCAACTATCTCTGGGCAAAACTGCCATCCAAATTGTAGCCTGCTACAGATCCCCCACCTTCTCCCAGGATTTCCACTCCTCCTTTCTTGATATACTGGAAAATATTAAGGTCCAACCAAACACCCAAATAATGGGTGATTTCAACTACCCCACCATTAAGTGGAAAAACGACTCATGTACCAACCTCTTTGCTCAACGTTTTCTGGAATTTGTAAATTCCAATGCCCTGGACCAACTTACCCACACCCCCACCAGAGGCAACAATATCCTAGACCTAGTCATTACCACATGAGCGACCAGTGTTCCACACCTGAGGTCAACTCCTCACTGGTCAGATCCAGCCATAAACTAATCACCCTAGATATCCACATCCCCCCTATCCCCCTATTAAGGAAACCACCATAAACATTTCTCCAAAGCCAACTTCATGCTTCTTAAGACAGAAGTGGCAAGCTTCACGACACCAATACAGGTGGACAATATAGGCATAACTGCTGAATCCTACACAAATGCACTCTATTAGCACTTACATGAGTGCATGGATCGAGCTATCCCTAAAGGAACCATGATGCTAGCCTCCAAAAAAAGGAAAGCCAATCTGGTGGTCCCCTGCCATAAACAAACTCTACAACAGAAGAAAGAAGTTGTTGCAAAAGAGAGTAAAATCCCATGATTTGAGGAGCTCCCTAGTCAGCCTCAGCAAGAAGCTGAGATCCCTCATAAAATCCTCCAAAGTTAGTTATGAAAACAAAATTGCCACTTATTCTAAGGACAACTACAAAACATTCTATAGCTATGTCAAGAATCTCAATGGCAACACCCAGATCTGCTCAAAGTTACAGCACAATGGCACGAAATTTACAGAACCAACTGATATTGCCAACATCCTGGCAGATAGGTTCAGTGCTAACTTTACCCCCCTCTCACCCCCTAATGGGCCCATATCTGTACTGGAGGAATGCAGAGTCCCTATAATCACAACTATGCAGGTGAAAACCGGACTCTCTAAAGTCAAGAACACCGCATCTACGAGACCGGACAACATCCCATGTTGCATTTAAAATGAACTCCAGAACGAACTGGCTCCCCACCTAAGTACCATGTTTAATCATTGCCTCAACTCAGGCTCTGTGCCCACTGAATGGTGGACAGAAACAGTTATCCCACTCCACAAAGGGGAAGCCACCACGGACCCCAGGAACTATCGCCCTATAAGCCTGATGAGCCTGGTCTGCAAGGTCATGGAGCATATCATCAAGGAACTTATAAACAAAGACATTGGTAACCTCCAAACTCTGACCCCAACCAGTTCAGGTTTGTAAAAGGCAGATCATGTCTCCTAAACCTGATAGATTTCTTTGAAGCAGTCACCAAATCCATAGACAAGGGTAAGGAGGTTCACACAGCCTATCTTGACCTCGCCAAGGCTTTCAACACCATCCCTCACTACAGAATTATAGATAATCTCACTAAACTGGGTATAAATCCTTAGGTCACAAGATGGGTTGCCAACTGGCTCACTGACAGCACCCACACCATGAAAGTTGCAGACTCCAATTCAGACCTCAAACCAGTGACAAGAGGAATACCAAAGGGTTCAGTCCTGGGTCCTCTCCTGTTTGGTATCTACTTCTCTGAAGTACAGGCTAGCACAGAAGGTCTCTGGCTAATGAAGTTCACAGATAACTGCAAACAAGGAGCCATAACTGAATCCCCAAACGATGTGGACATCCTACAAAAGGTCCTCACTGAGACAGATGCCTGGTGTCAGAGCCATGGCCTCAAGCTCAGTGCCAAAAAATGCATTGTTATCCCCTTTGGTAAAAACTCTGTGCCCATGAACTACCACAGAGGCAGCAGTCTACTTAACACTGAAAGTGTGATAAGAGACCTTGGGTCCCAGGTAGACAGTAGTTCATCCTTTGATAATCATATCACCATAGTGGTCAGGAAATGCTTCTATGTGGCACACCTCATCACAAAATGGTTCTCATCCAGGAAAAAAGAGGTCATTGCTCCCCAATACTCATCACTCATTAGATCCATTATAGAGTATAATGCCCCTTTTGGTATGTACCTTACAAGACATCTGCAACAACTGGAAAGGCCACAAAAATACCTCACAAAGAGGATTACCGGCCTCAAACAGTTACCCTACGCTGACCGTCTCAAAAAACTCCAGCTTTACTCCATCACATATCACCTACTCTGAGGTGATCTCTGCCTAACATACAAAGCTATGTCCAACCCAGAGCTGCTGGACATGCTCCACCTAAAGAAATCTCAATCCCTCCGACCTACACGCTCTAGGGACTTAAACCTGGTCACCACAACAAACAGAATATGCTGGAAGGATAGATTCCTGTCCCAGAGACTTCCCATACTCTGAAACAAGATACCCATCTATATCAAACAGAGCTCCTCATTAGCACTCTTCAAGAAAAATCTTTTTGACTGGGTGGAAAATAGGAAATTCACCCCGGGGATCACTTCTGTAGCTCTGCTCAACAGGGGCACAGGAAAATAATTATCTTGGGTGGCAAAAGCCAGGAAACCTTTTTGGCTAGCATTAATAAGGCCATTGGGCCGATAGCCTAGTACCTACTTATGAATCTATGAACTTTCAGTGCAATATCCTCTTCCAACTTGTTGATACTATATGTTTACTGGACAGCCCCATTTATAGATGGTTGTGCAGAACTCTCACTGCAGGCTATTTGCAGAATCTTGATTTTGTTCCATTTCTGTTTTGCAGATTTTGTATGTTGCCTACTTACTACAGATTTACACTTGTTTTGTTTTTTTGTAATGACACTTACTGCAAAGATTTTTAGCAGGTTGCATTTTCCCCTTTGCAGACACTGTTATTCTGTCATTAGGTTGATGACTGTTTCAGTCATGCTTGTTCAACTGTGACCACTTGTTTAGATGGACCATTTAGATTTAGGAAAACAGCTTCCTCTGTAGTTTTGAAATTAGTTCAGATTAAGTCTTGAGTACAGTGGAAAACTCTCTGCACTGGACGTGTGTGTGTGAGTGTGTGTGTGTGTGCATGTGTGCGTGTGTGCGCGTGCGCGTGCGCATGTGCGTGTGCATGTGCGTGTGTGCGTGTGTGCGTGTGTGTGTGTGTGTGTGTGTGTGTGTGTGTGTGATGGGGGAGCTGTGAATACCTTACAGAAAATGATGAATGGATCTCCTTTCAGTTATCTGGGTGTAACCAAACAGGCTGTTGTATATAGTCATCAATTAATTGTACTGTAGCTGCAGCCATATTTTCAGGCTTTATTACTAAGAGCAAACTGCAGCACTCCTTTGGATTTTGTCAGTGCTGAAACCTCATTGGTGACCCCTGCTGTGCATTGTCAGTATTTCACCCTTGCTGTAGATGATTTTGCAGACTGATAAAATTTAAATCCTCAGTGGAGATAAATTATGCTTATTGCCAGTACTGTAACTCATAAACTCTCAGCTGTCCAGATTTTTCCCTCCTATTTTTGGTCTGTTCCTCATAAAATTTGTGGATTTCTGGATTTTTGTGGCAAGTCAGTTAGGACTGAATTCCCTAAATAATTACAGGCATTTGAGTGTCAGACTTCATATCCTTCAGAAAATGCATGGTAACACAAATACTTTTATTCTAGCAACTTTCTATGTTAGGAAAGCCAAAACAGACAATGCTCTCACCAAACATGTGGTAGAAAACCTTGGTCGTTCCTTCACATTCAGGGTGATCGACCAAATTGAATTTGACATCAGGGGTGGTCCATGAGGCTTAAAACTTGAGGTGAAGGAGCTGATTTGGCAGCTTAGAACCAGGGCCTATGTGACACCAGGGTTGAACGACATATGCTCTTTGGCATGTGTCTTGAAACTGGGGAGTTTAAAATGTTAACACAAGGCTAATACTCAGATGAATAGACACATAATTTGGGGCAGTCTTTGTGTTTGTTATATACACATAACCCCCCCCCCCCTTATGTACAAGTACATGCATTTATGACATGCAACTGAAAATTTATTCAGGTTGGTTAGTGACGTGTAATAATTTTTATGTACACAATAACAAATATTGTTTTTTTGGATGTTTTAGCTGGCTTTTTCATGTATATTTATGTATTCTTTGTATATGTACATATGAATTTGAGTATTAAGTCAACAGGAAAGTGTATACAATTGTTTATACAATTTTTAGGTACATGTGTTATAGAAATGAGAATTGTATCAGGTGACATGATGTCATGTGAGGTGATGGAACATGTGACTATGAATCTGTTTTTAAATATGACTACCATTCTTTTAACTAATGTCTAATGAAGTTGAGTGTAAGAATACTTGACGAAAGCGCTAACCATAAAAGTTTAAGAATTACTGTTGCCTGCCTATTTTTTGTTAACTTTCTATGTTTATAAGAGCAATATTTAAAGTTTCTCCCTTGTTTAGGAGGCCCCATTATTTTTGTCTTTATCCAGATTTTTTGGGGTTAAGAGAATGAGAGGTATTCTCTAACTCCATTTGCAGATGGTGAAGACCTATTTTTCACATGGCTGATACTGAAACATCTCTCCTAACACTATTCACACGCTGTTCTGAACACTAACTGCAGATTGCATTTGCAGTTTAACAGTACTCAATTTTTACTGAAGACTCCAGTTGCATGTTGTTATTGAAGTATTAATGGAGATGCCCACTGAATACTTTTGCCACTTGCTCTTCACTGCAGAACTTGTTTGAAACTGTTAGCTCTAAATCCTCAGTGTAGATCCCATTTTGCAGACTTTTGTAGGCTGTTGTAGTGAACCAACAGCACAGATCCCTATTGTACACCAATTGGGTACTATAGCCTCACTTTAGTTATCTCATAGAAGGGTGCTGCTGTACTGATTCCTCACTGCACAACTCCTACTTCCAATACATACTTTGTATTGAGCCTACTCTGCAGGGCGTGCTGACATGCTCACATTTATTTTAGTGCTTAAGTGCCTAAGCACTTTATAAAAATAAATAAATACATAAATAAAAATGGATTGAATACATAGCTGAAAGCAGCTTAAGAAAAAGGCAGCGTGCCTTGGTATTGTATATATAGTACCTTCCAGTATGATACCAAAAATATTATACTATTAAATAAAAAATGAAATCAAAGTGAATACCAATATACAGGTATAGTCACCATTTAATCAGATGAAGTCATACATTTATTTATTTATTTATTTGACATTTGATTACCAGGTAATGTCCAACTGGGCCAATAGCACGTTTTCAGCAGACACCTGGGGAGAAAAGCTCCAGAAACTTTAAGACAGTAAGAAAGTATAAATAACAGCAAGTAAAAGTACATGTTACAAAATAAACGAAATATAGAAACAATGGTGTTGCTGCAAAAATACAGTTAAAGCACAATACAGTACAGTGAGTTACATGGAGAAGAGTCGCACAAAAAGAAATGTATTTACATATTCACATGTTCACATGGACAACCGCAATATGTTTTTTTTTTTTTTTTTTGCTGTTAGTAGAAAGGGAATTGCTATTTCATTGAAGGGTAGAGAATAAATGATAGAATAAAGGTTGGAAAGCAGGGGTGAGAGGACTCTGAATAGGGGTTCTTAGTCTGGGATAATAACTAAGCCTGGGATAGTGCAGAACCATAGCCAGTGATTAATAAAGTGTTCTTTTAGGTGTAGCTTGAATTTGTAGCTGTTGGTGTTGTTTAGGACATGTTGAGGTAATAGATTCCCTGTACTGGATATGTCATTACAGTACAGGGAATCACGTAGCTGTTGTGGGATTTGCTATCCTTTAAAAGAAGTTCATAGGATGATTGAAGAGACCTAGGATCTGTATTTGCTTGAACTAGGTCATTCATATCTAAGCAGTTATCGGGTTTATGTATGATAATGTGGGCTATGATTAGTTGATTTAGGAGTAATACATTGGGTAGCTCAGTCCAGCTGAGTTATTTAAGTACCGAACAATGGGGAAATCTGTGTGGTAGGTTTGCAGCAGATTTTGCTATTTTATTATAGCAAGTCTCTAGATTGCTTAGATTGGTCTGGTATAGGTCGGTAAAGATTTGTAAAGAGTAAGTAGAGGAGGCAGGATAGTAGGTGGGATCTGTGGGTAGCTAGTCTGGAGTTGATGATTAGGTATGGTTTGGCTCTATAGAGTGAGCCAAGTTTAATATGGACTTTTTTTGATTGTTAGGGCTACATGTTTGTCTAATTTCAGACAACTGTCTATTGTGATTTCTAGAAGTTTAGTTTGATTGACTGGTTCAATTTACTGCAGTTGGAGGAGTAGATGGTAAGTGGGGGGGGGGGTAGTTGTTTTTGTTTTTATTATTGGAAAAGAACATAAGCTTAGTTTTCTTTGGGTTAAGTATGAGTTAGTTTTCAGTGAGGTAGTTTTCTATGTCTTGGAGTAATTTTTGTGTTTTTTCTTGCACTTCAAAAAATGTGAGAGCAGATAAAGGAGGCATCGTCAGTGTATTGAATGATAGAGGCTAGTTGGGTTACAGTGCTTAGGTTACTGGTGAATATGATGAAAAGGAGGGGTCCGAGAATGGTGCCTGTGGATCTCTGACAGAGATAGGTAAAAATGGGGAGAGGTTATTTTCCCATTTGTTGGTCTGCTGTCTGTTAGTTAGACACCTGTTGAATCAGGATAAGGAAGGTAGACTAAGGTTATATGTTGGTAGTTTGTTGAGAAGTTTTTTGGTGGGAAACAGTATCAAATGCTTTAGACATATCGAGGAAAATGGAAGAAACGAGTATATAAAAATTAAATGAACAAATGAAAATACACAGCCTCCCAGTTTGCTAACAATTATGGTTATAGCTTTCCATTGAGAACACTCAAATTCCAGAGACCACCCTCCTCAAAGTCTTTGCTCAGGAGCCCACTTAACAGATTTCTGGTAATGAACCATTGCTGCAGACCCCTTTTATAGATCACCAGTTGCACCCTGTCATTGTAGAATGCTTTCATTTCTTATTACTTTTATGGCCTCAGTAAAAACACCTTGAATAGATGGCATTATCATATCGTATTACTTAGCTCTTGCAAAACCTCAGTGTAATAACATTCTGCATATAGGTGCTACTGACCTTTAATTACAGTCCTACTTTTCAGAGTGATGCTTCTGTGTAAAAGCCTCTGGCAGTAGCTTGTTCATTACTATAGGAAGTTGTTCTTAAAACAGTGCATAGTTCTGCTTTTTTATTTATTTATTTAAATTTTATTTTTTTTCCATTAATTCTCTTGCCATAATTATTTTTTACCAGAGCATCACAATCAGTGATGTTTTAGCCTTAAACACAATGGAGAAAATCAGAATTACACAACAGTACTTTAATACAAATGAATAGTAATTGCTGAACTAATTTAAAATTTTGGCTTTATTGTATGTAATACAAAAGTTAATTCAAATGTCTGTCATTTTCCTTTGTGAAAGACTATGTAGTCTTTGTTCCCCAACGGCTTCATCTAGTTTGACTTGCAAATTGTAAGGCCTGAAATGGAAAGTAGTAGTACTGTATCATACTCTGTATCACAATGCCTTCTAAATGGGCAGGCCATCGCTGATTAGTACCTAAAGCATCACTGAAAGACCTTGTGTATCACTATTGCAAAGTGTCATCCTCCAGTAAATCATGATGCAATCTGTTTAACCTGTCTGTATATTGCTTTGTCTCCAAATCCATAGGGAACACATAGGTGGGACGAGTAGTCCATATGTTAATTCCTTATACAAGAACTTCAGAATAAAACAATGCAGAATTCATCTCTGAATAAAGGCTCAATGGTTTTGGTAATTTTCCATTAACCCCCTACCACGTCTTTGCTGTGTTTTGCTGGTATTTAGTCATTCATACAGGACTGAGAAATGTTTAGTGTTAAAAGAACTACATAGATAGATTATGACTGTAGCTTCCTTTTAATATCTCCACACCTGATAACTTCATTCAGTTGTGTTTTAGTGTTTCACTGCTGGAGGATACTGCATGTCCATGCCATGTGCTTCATTATTGCAATCACGAGCCTTTCTATTTTCTTTTACTTCATGGTAAAACCAGGCAATGACAGACAGTAAACTGACAGCTGCAGGCAGCAAGTTAAACAATGACAAATTCTCCATACGCAAGACTTACCGAAATGCAAGACCTGAGTGACACGATGAACTGGTGGCATTATTACAAGTAAACCAAGAGGTTTTATAAGCCTAGAATACTGACAGAAAGAAATGTAACCAGTTTACGCTTTTGTAAGAAGCATTACAAGTGAACAGTTGCCGCATTCTGCTTGGACACAAACATAGCATTACATAGTGTAGAAATGTTGTCATGAGAAGCATTTTCGCAGTAGTAATTTGAGGGAGGACAATTTTTTTTCTGTCAAACTGGGCTTTCCTAGACTTGGAGAAAGCATATGACAAGGTCCCAAGAAAGCTGATCTGGGCAGTACTGCAGTGGTTTGAAGTCCCAGAAACATTGGTAGAATTAGTACAGGCTATGTACAAGGACCCAGTGACTCAAGTACGAACAGTGTTTGGCCTCACTGAGGGGTTCCCAATGGGAGTGGGTGTACACCAGGGTTCAGCTCTGAGCCCACTGCTGTTCATACTGGTAATGGACTACATCAGCAAACAGGTTGGAGGGGTCAGAGCAACAAAGCTGCTGCATGCAGATGATGTGGCAGTACAAGCAGACTCTGAGCTAGAACTTCAGCAAGGGATAGGAGAGTGGAATGCAAATCTGAAGGCACATGGGATGAAACTAAGCACAGATAAGACAGTGGTAATGGCAGCAGATAGGGGAAATCAGAAGAAGCTGAGAATAGAGATAGATGGGAAGATAGTGCAACAGGTAAACAGCTTCAAGTATCTAGGAGGGGTGGTTGAGGAGAAGGGTAGTCTGAATGAAGAGGTCAAAGCTAGAATCAGAGGGGCTGCAGCCAACTGGCATAGAGTATCAGGTGTAGTATATGACAGAAGAATGCCAAAGAAGTTGAAAAGTAAGGTGTACAAGACAGTGTTGTGACCAGTACTACTGTATGGTACAGAAACCTGGGCAGTAAAGGCAGAACAGTTGAAGAAGCTAGAGGTGATGGAAATGAAGTGCCTGAGAAAGGTGGTAGGACACACACTGCAGGACAGGCGAAGAAATGAGGATATAAGAGCAGAAGCCAAAGTAGCTCCAATTGCAGAAAAGATCAAAGAGAACAGATTACGATGGTATGGGCACATGTGTAGAAAAGCAGAAGACAATCTGGTGAGGGAGATTTGGGACAGACAGGAAGAAGGTAAGAGGAAGCAAGGGCGTCTAGCAAAGAGGTGGATGGATTGTGTGAAAGAAGATCTGTGACAGTCAGGCATGAGTGTTGAAGAAGGCAAGAGAGTGGCACTGAACCGAGAGAGTTGGCGACAGTTAACATGATACCCCGACCCCATGTAAATGCGAAAAAGGGGATGATGATGATGATGATGATGATGAGTGAAATATGAACAGACCAGCCTGTCTGTAGTATTCATGGATTACAGCTTCTAAATGGTTAGAAATCAGTGAAAAAGCAGTGCATGCTTGACTTTGTGATGATACAAGGTCATCTTTAGGGTTATTTTACTAACTGTAATTTTGTACCAGTTATTTCATGAGTTATATACACGAAACAAGGAATACTTCGAACTGTCTGACAGTTTCTTTACAACATTAAATTGTACTCTGCTGCATGTGTCTGTCTCCAAAATTGTACCAATAAACCTCAAACTTCCCTTTATGAATGCACAATTCTGTGACTTCAGAAGTTCTCCGTTAAATAGAAACTTGTGTGTCACTTGTACAGATGTACTTGTCACAGTGAAACTTGTGTCCGCTACTGAAATACTGGCAAAATACAGCAGCACGAACTGGTAGGGATTTAAAGGAAAAGTACCATGGTTTTAAATCATGATGTATTCTACAAACCCTGTATGTGACAAATGTAAAAAGCACAAGACCTGCTGTATTTAGAAAGCTAGCAAATTAAATTCTTCGGCTTATCTCCTAAAAGCAAACAGTTACATTATTGTGTTAGATAGGTACTAAGCTCACTGTTTGGGCTTTTGTCAAGTGTTAAATTCAAACCTCTCAAAAAGGGTCAGATCTCTTGCAATGGTAAAACATAAACTAATCAAATCAGAATAAACAGTGTATGAAACCTGAAGGCAAACATGCATAGTTGCAGACAACTTTCAGATTACAAATCAATACCTCACGGGGTTCTGCTAGCTAAAAATAAAGTTTTCTCTCCACTTCTAACTCCTAACATCATTTCATTAATATCAATATATGATATTTACCTTTTTTTTACTAAAATACTTGTCTCTCTCTCTCTCTCTCTATATATATATATATATATATATATATATATATATCTTTTTTTTTTCAGGATTTGAGAAAAAAATCACCTACTAAATAGAAATGCCATCTAACAACAAGTCCACTGGTTTAAAGAGATGACAAACCTCCAGTCAGATCCTGCATCTGCTATAACATTTAAAACTAGTGAAACATTTGCTGCTTCTTGAAGTAACCATAATACATTTTATTCATAAGCTCCAAAAATATGACTTACTGTCTGCATAAAAACAGTTGACTGTAACTGTATTCCCAAAGGGTAAAAGCATCAGCTATACTATGAGGCATACAGAAAACATACAGTCAGACTTGGACTTGGTATGGTGATTTATGGAGAAGTCTACTGCTAAGGTCACTTTTATAAAATGTTTTTGTAAACTGGAATTGAGTTTGTTTTCCAAAAAGGCAACATAGATTTTGAACAGTGGGTTACAATGAATACAGGATGAACACAGGAAAAAAAAAAAGTAACGTGACTGATTACTACTGAAATGTCAAGGGAGAATGTTAACTATGTGTGGCTACTGACAGTGAAGCCACTGCCCTTGACAAAATATAGTATGTGTCTGTGTCCAGAAATGATATAAAGGTATAATTGCAGTATTGTTACGAATGATTTTGGCTGTAAAATCAAAAAGGTCTGTTGAAAGCTGGATATTTTTAAGTAAAGTATTCAAAAGAAATACTGGATTTGACAAAGTAGTGAGTGACCATTTGAATGCCATCTTTTCCAGCAGGAAAATAAGGTGTCAGAGGAGCAATTCATCAGCTTGGAGTTGATGTTAAAAATGTTGTAAGCCAGCAAATAGATCAAGTAACTTGGAGAAGGAATTACCATGCTATTAGAACTTGTCTGGAGAAGAAGAAATAGAGTGTGTAATATTTATGAAGAATAAGCTGACGGTTTGGACTGGCAACCAAGTAAACTCAAATGAAAGTGAGAGAGCACACAAAGCCTTTTGACAAGGTACAGGGTAGCAGCCTAGCATGTCTTGATATATATTTATCTGATTGGAAACATTTTCTTTGAAGGCACATACACTTTCGTTTTCTTTATCTTTTGGTCTGGCAACCTGACAAAATCTGCAAAATAGGATAAAAACACATTTTCTGAAAACGAGTTTTCAGTCCATATCAAAATATTAGGAGTATCATAATGGTTACATTGTTTGTCTTATAGACACAAGGTACAGAATCTGATTCTTACCTCTGGGAAGCATGACTAGCCTTAAAAAGGCTCCTAAGGATCATATGCCTAGTAAGCACCTATGAATGTGAGCTCATTTTTGACTGCTCTGCTTAAATATACAGTTAAGACACTAACGTTTAGGGTGATTTATGCAGCATTCATATTGATTTATTACTACTGGGGTCTAAAACATTTTAATGATGAGCAAAAATGCGAGCTTGAGGGGAGTAAGTAGTGGCCCTGTGTATCAGTCTGGTTAAGTGTAGGGGCCCTATGTATGAGTCTGAGTAAGTGTGGGGGCCCTGTGTATGAATCTGAGTAAATGTAGGGGCCCTGTATATGAGTAAGTGTAGTGACCCTGTGTATTAGTCTGAGTAAGTGTAGCAGCCCTGCATATGAGTCTGGTTAAGTGTAGTGTCCCTGTGTATGAGTCTGGTTAAATGTAGTGGCCCCGTGTATGAGTCTGAGTAAATGCAGTGGCCCTGTGTATTAGTCTGAGTAAATGTAGTGGCCCTGTGTATGAGTCTGAGTAAATGTAGTGGCCCTGTGTATTAGTCTAACTAAGTGTAGCAGCCCTGTGTATTAGTCTGAGTAAGTGAATGGTAATCCAATGCCACAGGATAATGGAGAGGTTGTGGGAGATTTGAAACATACAGATAAATTACAGAGAAGGCTGATGACGCAAGAATAGTTTCATACATTTAACTACAGAATGCAGCAAACACAGCTCTTCCACCAGGAAAACAACTCCAGAGGTCATCAGATAATATTGGATCTCCAGTATAGGACTACATTTTATGTTTCTGTTTATACTGCTTCCTATGAAACAAATCTGTGTATGTTTGCCTGTTCATTTATTTGTTCTGCATGATAATACAACATGCTGCAAGTAGTATACATGTAAAATAGAGCTTTTTCAATACATCTTCTATGACCTCAGTTTTTTTAGGGACCATCTGCAAGCTGATGAGAAGTAATTAGGGGAGACAGAGTATAAAGAAATTATTGGAAGGCTACTTAAAAGTTTTTGGGAAGGCAGGATGTGTCTCATAATCCAAATAAAATATTAAGACATTTTTAAAGAATGGCTGTCCTATGGGTCATGTGATTGGTTGTATTTGTGGAAACATGTACAATGTGATTATGCTATTGTGCCTTTACCGCATGGTTCCAAATAAGTGACTTGTTATAACATTTGAAAAGTTGTATCAGAATCAGAAATATTTTGTTGTTCCTGCATGAAATTGCTTATCTTACAACTTCACAGATAAACATAGACACAACGTTAACCAAACACATATGTTACATGATAAGATATGACAGATACTATACTCACTTATGTTACCCACATATATAACAGCAACGCCTGACACACATACACTGTTGACCGCGGCCAATGCATTAGATGAGTTTGATACCACATATAGTAGTAACACGAAAGGGGGAGTGGGACAGTGCACATATAAGAATACCTCTCAATCTCATACTGCAAGAAATCTACACAAAGCCAAAAACAATGTATACTGTATATAACAAAAAGAAAAAAAATTAATATGTCACAGAACTAATGATAGTGCTGAGTGGTTACTTCTGTCCATAAGTTATTCAGTTCTTTTAAATTTAAAAACTGAAAACACAATCAGTTTAACATTACTCCAGATGTGACTACTACAGTGTTAAACCATCAGTCCTCACAGCCATTGGTTGAACAATTAAGGACTTTTGAAAAATCGCTGCTAAAATTTAAAAAGTTGCAATTAGAGAACCCTTATTTAGTTTAAAGTATTGACATGCATTGTATTCCAAAAGGTTTGAGACTGTGGCACTTTCCAAATGGTGCCTCAGACAAACCAGACTTGCTTAAAGAGCTTCATGCTGTATTTGATAATGCGGGTATCAACACAATGAAAATTATGGTTTAATACAACTCATCTGAGTTGGAACAACTTTCGCATCAGTTAGACTCATTGAATAAGTAATCGTAGAGTTCCAGCTAATCAGAATGAACCAGATGAACATCATCAACCTACATTAGGGGAAGCTACAAATGGGAGTCAAAATATGCACATTCCTGCTTTAGGACAAGAGACAGTGCGCAGCTCAGACAGAATAAAGAACTACTAGCAGCATTCGAACCAGAAGAAACAGGGTCTGTATCATTTACGCAAAGAAGCAGAATGTCGACTCACCTTTAGTTGACCCATATTTGTCAAAACTGTACATCATCAAACGGACATATCTAATTTCAAAGGGAAAGAAATTGGTGGCCGTTCTTTTAAATCTGCCCTTTTCCTGACTGTAGTGTGATCTCGGAGTTAGTATAGTTAGGGGGAGGGTGGGGTGGGGGGCAAAGCAATAGTGTTTGTTTTATTGGGGTGTGCATGTTTGGGCTACTGATTTCTTTACCTTAGAAAGAAATCGGTGATTTGGCTGTTCAATGTTGTGCAGCTTCGAGAAATACAGGTTGATTCAAGGTAAGTCGATATTTTGCTTGTTTGACTATATAATGCAGACCTGAGAAACAGTATGATCAGAACGAAGATTAACAGAAGCTGGGAGCTAGACCAAAGAACCAATGTCAAAGGAATTAACAGTCAGTGGTGAATCTGTTGACTGTGTTGAGCATATGGAGTTAAATATTGTGTTGAATGATGATAAAGACTTTAAGGTATATAATTATTTGTCAAAAGTTATTACTTCAACCCATACCAGTGTTCTTTCCAAGGGTCTTCCCTTTGTTCTGGCAAGGAGAGCTGGGGTATCTAATATTTTAATTGATTTAAAGTTATTTGTTAGAAAATTGAATCTTGCACTTTGGTTCAGTACCAATGGTAGGACAATACCTAACAGTAATACATATAAACCTAATGTTTTCATTCCTCCCTTACAGTAATGTTTACTTAATTTTGAGAATGTATGTGAATTTGATATACACTAAACTTTAAATCAATCTTGTAACAGGAAACATTACAATTTGTCATGTCCTAAAACTGGTTTGTTGCATGATCTTACAGATGACTTAAACATTAGGGATATTCAGCCTGATAAATGAGGGGGATTGGTGGGAATGGATTATGTATATTATTCTAATTCCATGAATAAGATCTTGTTGGAAGACACCTATGAGATAGTTTCAAGGAATTAAATAAATATTGCTTATGCAATGATTAATTTATTATTACATATGTGTTGTTAACAAGGACAGATATCTAAGGATGAATATACATTTATGGTTAATGAATCACCAGAATTTTTGGCATTGCTAAGTTACACAAAGATATTACACCCCCCTTCTGACCTATACTTGATGCTGTTAGATCAAAGACATATTTCATAGCTAAACTATTAGATACCCATTTGAAAAAAGGCTTGGGGAATATTACCCACATCTGTAAGGATTCATGGCATTTTTTAGAAATGCTAAACAAAGTGGATTTTCAACCAGAAAATATATTGGTAATGATTGTTGTTCACAGTCTCTTTTCTGTTATACCGCATGATACTGGCTTAGGTTGGTTTGAAGAACAATTAGGTAAATAAAACATCTTGATCTAGGAGCAGATAAAATTAATGCCATTGTGGCCCTTATGGAAGTGGTATTGAAAAATAATATTTTATTGTTTGAAGGCCAGTATTTTAGACAAACAATGGGAGTGGTAATGGGTGCAGCATGTGCCCCCACATTTGCTAATTATGTTGTGGCAGAATGGGAGCACGTATATGTTTTTAATAGCAATTTTAGTCAGTGTGGGTCTATACAGTTGATATAAAAAGTTTACACACCCCGGTTGTGATATGGAAAAATGACACCACAATAAATAATTATCAATCACAGTCTCTTTAATTGATGGCAGGTGTGTACCCAAGAAGACTAAATGTTGTAAATAAATCAAAAGATGCTTCAACAAAGTATTAGTTTAAGGGACTGCACACTTATTCAACTAGCTTATTGTACATTTTTTATTATTTATATTTTTCCCCTAACAGATTTGTTTGTTTTTCAATTGAATTGTACAGGTTATAGGTCACATTAAAGGTGGAAAAAGTTTTGAAATTATTTATTTTGTTCTCATTTTTTATATCACAAACACCTGGCATTTTAACAGGGGTGTGTAAACTTTTTATATCCACTGTATATACCAGATTTTTGGACAATATTTTTTGTTATGGAATGATACACTGGAAAAAACTTTATTGATTTTTGACCTATATTAATAATAATGTACATTTTTTTTTAATTTTCACGGTCTTTTGATTTAAATAAGATTTTGTTTTGGGGTGTTAAAATAAGGAAGGATTTTTTTACGATAGGTTTATTTTGAATATTTATCGAAAACCAATGTTTTCTGATTATTTACATTTTTTCAATTGGCACCCAAAGCACCAGAAGAAATCAGTAGTTAAAGGTCAATTAGTATGTTTAGTCAGGATGATAACAGAATTGGACATGTTCCTGTTGGAATGTGATAAGCTGTTGTCTATGTTTGGTGCTAGGGGCTACCTGACTGATTTTTTAAGGGAAATAAGAGGGGCAGGATTCACAAAGCCTCCGTGTAAGAGTTACAAGCTTACACAAATGCTGCAGTTAAACGGTGTGACGTCAGCATGTCATGCATATGTATGAGGGCATGCTGAATCACACCTAAGGCTAACACGGTCCGTGGAAGACAGTAGGGGGCGTGTCCGTAGGCCGAGCCCTGCAAACGGACACGCCCCCAGAAGAGTAAAAGTACCGAAAGTAAACCCACATGACAGAGTCCATGTAAATGTGAATAAACACAACACAACACATGCCCCCACAGACTACGAACATAAAATGTAGAAATGAACATCTAATAATTTTTTTTTAAATTGCAAAGATGTTTGCCCGTGAGTGTGCTCGTTTGCGCGGGAGTGCCGGTAGCTTAGCCACAGTTAGCAGTCAGTGGAAAAGCATATAAGAACTAAATATGCAAAGTAAGCCAAGAAGCAATAGCGTAGCGGTAGAGACGTCAGCTGAAGAGCAGGCAGTCATGGTTCGAGCCCCCACAACATCATTTTTTTTTAGTGAAATAAGCACGAAACAAGTCCCTGACATATATGTACACATATAAAATTAGAATTTATGTAAAATGTAATGAAATGGGCCATATATTTTGAAGAAATGTGAGATAATAAAAAAAAAAATGTCAGATGTGCCTATAGCTGAGCTACAGTCTAACAAGTTGAGTACATCTGCCCATAGGTGAGCAGTGGTTCAACAGGTGTAAAATGAGTGCCCATAGGTGAGCAGTGGTTTAACACGCTGAAACTGTGTGCCCATAGCTGAGCTGAGCGCAATATGCGTGCTGACAGCCAAATGACGCGTAAACCAGCATAACCCATTTGCGCGGAGCTGCGCGCCGCACCAACAAGCTAACCGACGGGCAACGTTGAGCAAGCTGTAACAAAACTGCCTTTACACAGCCACACCTCCTAGCCTGTGTAGACAGTCATAAAATATAAAAAGCAGTGGCCAGGTTTGAACCCAGGATACCATGCACCATAGTCAAGGTACTGAACCACTAAGCCATGACAGTTGCACTTAGAAATGCAGTAACAGCATATATATATAGGAATGAATAGAAAGAGGAGCATGACAAAGCAGGTTTTGTGAAGCTGATACAATTCCAAATTGGCCAATCACAGACAAGTGCGGGAAAAACAGCATATATATAAGCCCCATAGGCGGGAATACACAGCATAACCGATTGTAGAACCGACTTGCAGCCAGAATGTCGGGTGTAGGTGAGGGTAGTTGCTTTCGAGCACAGAGGTGGGGCATTGAGGAGTCCAAATATATGGTTTGGCTCCTTGTCCACAATCATGAGGCCCAACTCATGCAGGGCCAGGTCCTGTGGGGAGCATATAGGGCTGAGGCGTGGGACCGGTTGGCTCATGATCTCACCAGTGCCACAGGGTTACCAAGGACTGGTGAGCAGGTCCGTCACCACCATGCGGACCTGAAGAGATGGAAGCAGGACCAACTGAACCGTTGGATCCAGGAGGCCCGGAAAATGCCCAATGCCCCACTACTGAGTAAGTTACATCTAATTATTTATGTAAGAAATTAACCTAGCTGATATTATGGAGATGTGTATTCCAATATTACTTTATTTATATTACAGCTGCAGGTGTCTGTTCTGTGAACCGTAGAGCCTATGGCGATAGGCTGGCACAGTTGCGCCACCAGGCAGGTCAGTAATTCTCTCCCTGTAACTGTAAATAAATATATAAGTATGACAGTTAGCAAAAGAGTGCAGTGTAGTCACTAATTAATAAAATGTGCAAGTAGCAGTGTAAGAGGGTTTGCAAGTATTGCTTGATTACAAAAGTGTGATGCAGCCTGTAATCCAAACATAAAAATGAAACAAGTCTGAAATAAAGATTTCCCACCTGTAATATAATAGTACATAACCTGCAGCAGGCTGAAAAGTACAGCTGCAGAAGCTGAGTAAAACACATGTGTGAAATATATCCCTGTAGAAATACAGAAACATGACAGAAGTGAGACTGTTGGAAAGGACTGTTAGAACTACAGGTAAAACATGTCAATAAAGTCTAGAATTAAGTACCATCCTGAATTGTAAAAATAAAACAAGTGAGCGAGTGTAAGAAAGAGTTATGAATCCACCAACAAAGTAGTACTAACTCCTGAATAAAGTATACTGCAGTCAGTACAGAATGAAATGAATGTGACAGGCAGAACCAAACACTAACATGTGCTGAAAATGGTACCGCAGCTGGAATGTGTATCCCAAAATCTGGATATGTTGCTCTCAGTCTGCAATATGCAGATAGTATGGTTGTCTGAAATACCAAACATCCACAGTTGTCTATAGCTATATAAAGCAAATGTAGCAGGATGATGTTGCTGAACAGAGCCAGATATGAATGTGTATGAATAAAAATGAAAATGTATATTGATGTAGCAGTAACATTTCTATCACCAACTTGAAGTAGTTATCACATAGGAAACTGTAGGCAGAACTGTAGTGTGTATATATCTGCAGCTATTAGAAATGTACAGCATATGTATTGGTATTTGAAGTTGTTAATGAAATTTTCTTCACCCTACCCTATAACCACATATAATCCATTCCACGTGAAATTGGTATGTGCAATCACAATTAACACCCCTGGACATTTGTCCTGTTGGTTCATACATATTTCCATGTACGTTGATGCATCTGCCCTGTTCATACATCCAAACCTGATGGCCTGTTGCCATCAATTAACCCTCCATGTTGTTGTACTGTGTATTGCTGTTCAAAATATGCATGTGTTATGCTTGCTGTTCAATGGTTTGAATATCTGGGTGTTTGGTTAATGGGAATACTAATGCATGCTGTTACAACTAATTGTGAATGGTATTGTATGTTACTAACCCAAAATGTCATGACATAATGCAAAACATAGGACGACAGGGAAGGCGGGTTCCAACGGACCCACTTCTCCATCCTCAGCTGGCGAGTGCACCTGGCAGTAGTGCCCAGGCCGGACCCTCCTCCGGTAGCCCTGTGCCACCTGCGGGTGGAAGCACTGCAGGGGATGGGGCTCTTCCCCCCTCTGCAAGTGTGGCCGGAGGAGAACATCCACTCACCCTCCGTAATGTCCGGACTGTGGTGCTTAGGGAGATCCGGGAAGCTGTTCTTGGGCCCCTATGCCAGCTTGAGGCACGGGTGGCACAACTAACAGGCATGCCTTCTGCCCGGCCTACACAGCCCCCAGCACAGCCCCATCCTGGGCAGTGATGTCACAGCGGCAACTGCCCATGGGTGGGGATATCAGTACCACTATTGCCATCTGTGGGATCATGGGCTCTAGATATCCAAACATCCGTCCCCGTCATTTGTGTAACCCCCCCCACATGTGTCATACACTGCCCCTGTATGCGTCTTGTTTGTCTTGTCTGTTAACCTACCCAACCTACCTCCCCAGCTATACTGACTTCCTGTACCTGACATACCACTATCACCTGAAAAAAAAAAAAAAAGGGCACTCTGTACCCACAAAAAAATTACGCCTCATACATAGCTGCCCATTTTGCACACATGTCTGCTGGACATGGAAACTGTCAATTACAATTGGCTGTACAAGTATTATTGTTGTCCTTACACCTCTCTCAGGGGTGGAAGGTTTCAAATGTCACACCAAATTACAAACATATGCACAGCTGTTGCTGATGAAGAAATGGGCAGCTATGGGCCTTACCTACATCCCTCCTGCAAAACCCGAGCTTGTTTCCCTACTGTCTTACCCTCTTTGTGACCCCTTTTTCACCACTTTCCTGTCTCCCCATTTTCATTTCTTTCAAAGAAATTAGCTGGTGTCGAAGAGTAAGCACTTTTAAGCAGTTGTAAGCGGGTGTGCATGGAGCTGAACACCAGTGCGCATGCGTGAGCTCCGCGCAAACCAGCGCTAACTCGGTTACAACTGCTTAAAAGTGCCTTAGTCACTCTGAATGACAAGGCCTGTAGTCTGCACAAAAGCAAAATAAAATCCCACTGTCAGTCCCGAACTCAGGACCTTGGGGACAGTAGTCTGCATGACTTACCACTAAGCCATGACTGTTATACAAGAACATTGTGCTACAATAAATATATCATGTAATAGTAGGAATGAATGTAAAGGGAATATAGGATGTGTAGTACACAAAGCATGTCATGTATATTTACTGTCAAATGTAGTGGATTTCTATAATAGTAGTGTGTGAACAGAAACAGCCATGCTAGTTGGTAGCTAGTAGGTAATAATGTCACTGTAGCACCTTGCAAGCAACACACATACTCACAGCAGGATAATCATTGCCCATACCCCACAACCTCTTACAGCAACACATCCGGACTAAGTAATAAAAAATGTGGAGCAAAGGCCCAAAAACAGGGACACATTCAAAATATTGCTCCAACAAACTTAGACAGTTGAGAGAGTAACAGGTTTTGCATTATGTTGGATGTTTGGAAGGGTATGAAGTCTGAAACTGAAATGTTTGTCACTATAGTCTGACTTGAGCCCAGAGTGATTTGCCAGAAAAAGCTGTTTATGAGATATGGACCAAAATATGAGTCAAAAATGTGGACATCCTGCAAATATATGTACACTTGAGAGGTCTGACACTGCCATATTTGAATAGTTAAGAGCCTAGACATAGCAACAGTGACTGAGTTACAGGGATGGCCCACAGACTCCCTGTGAAATGTACAAACAGTAGGCAGAAAGGTGTTACAACAGATGCAATGGTAACTATGAAGTACTGAAAGTATGCACCACTTGCACATCGGAAATAGTGTAGTAATACATATGCTCATGCTAACCCACAGTCACAACTGCAGAATACCAGGCAATTTAATGGGTGTACCCCACTGATATGTACCATTCCATGAGGCAGATAAAAGATGCACCTGAGAGTCTCTGGGGCCTGCTCAGCAGCATACTCAAATACCCTAATAGATGTCAAGGCCCACACCATGGCCAGACCACACTGCATGCAGTAACACCCTAGCAGATATAGCAAGCATTCCAAGGTGTGAATGTACATGGAAAATAGGAAAGCCACAGCAACACACTACAGTCAAGACACCTAGCAGGCATACAAGTAGTGAATGTAAAGGGCAAATATTGAAGCCATAGCAACAAAGTGCAAGAGCCACTGCTATATACCAGTTACACCACATGTCCCACAGGAAAGCACACATACCCACATTAACAGTAGTAGTAGTCTTAGGTGTCAGTGTACATACACACTTAGTACAGGAAACTGGAGAAATGAATGGAGAAATGTTAATCTACAACACAGCCAGAAATATGAGAGAGATACTAACCTTTACCCTCACAGAACAGTGTCCACAGCATACCAGCATGGTCCCTGCCCTTAAACTCTGAAAGGGCTACGCCTATCTCACATACCTCTTTATAACACTGTCCTGGAATCACAGTGAGAACTGCAATCAGTACACAATTGGCTGCATGCAATTAGCAAATGCTGGCTAACAACTGGTGCAGAGGCCATCACATGGACATATGCAGATACCTACAAAAGCATGCTGTACTCCCAGTCTACACATGCAATACGTTCATTGCACCCTGTGGAGGTAGGGAGAGAGAGAGAGAGAGAGAGAGAGAAAAAAAAAACATACACAAACAAAAACAGTCATCGAAACCCACTCGAAAGCTGACAACTGCCAACTGGAGCAGCAGCAGGACACCAAAACAAATGGCAACGCAAGCAGCTGTGACAAACACAGGTAATGTAAAGTAATACTTTAAAAGTCTACATACTGTGAACCCTCCATATGTGTCATTGGTCTGTATTCATATGTATATGAAGATGTGCATAGGGCAGGGGACATACAGCAACTATCAGTGAAGGCTGTACATACATATGTATGTGAGGGCATCTATGTGCACATATCAATGTAGGTTGAATGTAGGTTGTAGTGCAATGTACAAAGTAGGTTTCACAGTTATGTATGTTTAGCAGTATGTTAGTGTGTGTATACAGTTTTGTAAACAAACATGTTGATATACCTATCTATCATATGGATATGTATGTATGTCAATATATGTATGTATGTATATATATATATATATATATATATATATATATATATAATATGCATATATGTATACATATATAGAGAGGGATGTAGGAATACATAGACAGATGTAGATAGATAGAATATGTAGAAACATATATATGTAATACACACACACAGATATAGATATATGTAGATACATATACATAGACAGACAGCTCTGACTATCTACAGATATGACTGTATATGACGATCTCACACTCCCCCTGTCCCACCCCCTCTATCACTCTCACCCCATCTCTGTCACACTCCCCCCTCTCTCCATATCTATAGCAATATATGTACATTGCTATATATATGTGTATATGTATACAGACATATATATATATATATATATATATATATATATATATATATATATATACATATATATATATATATATATATATATATATATATATATATATATATATAGAGAGAGAGAGAGAGAGAGATGTATATATATTCTGAGTGAGGCACATGTGTACAGATGTATTGCAACAGGTGCCTGGTGACAAACGTATGGAGTGAACACCAGTGACGAAACTGGAGTACCATACCCCATTTCAAGTCACCTACACCAGTAACCACCAGATATGTGATTGGCTGCCCACCACTGCATGTGTCAGGGGTGAACAGGGTCATAAACGTGTACAATAGGCCCCCCATTGATAGTCACAGTGGCACACTATTCATGGAATACCTGCACATGGTATGTGTCAGCAGACATGTTGTGTCAGCTATGGACATGTAGGTCAGTGTACCCCTCCACACCACACAATGGCTGCCACGGTATGTACCTCACATGACAGCTACAGATATGGAGAAGGACACAGTGACATGTACAACACTGTGACAATGCACTCAAACACATTACCAATGCACAGTGACTGACAACACCACAGAGTACATACATACTACCCACATAGAGGTTACCACTCCTGGATTTACATACTTAAGTCACACCAATGACAGATGTCCAACAACCATAGTAACACCTCACACCATCCACAACCTAAATGACTGCTGTGTGTCGTCCTTGACACCGCAGTAGAGAGCACATGACGGAGGTACAGGTTCCTACCCACAGAGAAGACATACCCTGCAATAAACCACACAGCGTTAAGAAGCAAGACGCCTCATGAGTACATGTCACACATACCCCTGCTGAATGTTAGTCAGATAGGTAATATGCCATATGAGTCACCCTGTGTAACTGTTTGACAGGAGCAGGTACCATCACATCACATGTGTCAAAATGGTCAGGGTAGCAGAACAGTATGCTGCTGTAGTCCCAGGGGCAATAGCATATTGTATTGTATTGTATTGTATTGTGTTGTATTGTATTGGTATGTAGAGGTGCCTCCTTCGTGGAGTGGAACCACTGCTACTGTACGCCAGTGTACAGGTACATATCCTGTAGTCAGGCTAGTGTTACATAGCACTTCTATATGTGTGTTTAGCTCCTCTTGGAGTTTATGTAGCATGCAACCGGGGATACCATCAGGTCCCATTGATGCTGTGTTTTCTGCTTTTCTGAGGGCGGCTCTCACCTGGACATCTGTGATGACAGGGAGGTTACATTCAGCTGGGATAAGTATGTCATAGTTTGGGGGAGAGGGAGGAAACTTGCACTGAACCTGTCTGCCACAATGTTGCCAATATCTGTGGGTTCAGTGAATTATTTCTTGTTGTGTACTAACTATGAGCATATTGGAGGGTTTCTGACCAGGTTTCTAACATAACTGAAGAAGGCCTTGTGGTTATCTGTAGTGTCCCCGGTGATTTCCCTCTCAAAGTTGCCCATGGATGTTTGTATGAGAGAAAATAGCTCTTTACTAGTGCTGATCAGACATGCCTTCCCTTTATGGAATTATGCTCTGTCTTGCAGTAGCTTCCATCTTTTGTTATACAATCTGTCTATGGCTGGGGTCCAACAGACAGGATGCTTTCCCTTTGTGGAGAGTGTCTTGGTCTTACATGGGATTGCATGATCCATGCATTCTCGGAGATGTCCGTAGAAATCATTTGTGAAGGAGTCAGCATTGTGGGTTGTGTCTTCCACTGGCCCAGTGGGCTTAAAGGATACCATCTCAGTGTTACAAAGTGTAAAGTTTGCATTTGAAATGTTATTCACTGTAGTTGTTTGTGCTGGTGGTGGAGGTGGGATATGTATATCCAGGGCAATTAGTTTGTGGTCAGATCACAGTAGTTGATGATGTACCCCATACAGTGCCTCGATACAAACCCCCAGAGTGAGGATGTGCTTTGGAACTGAATCAGTGTTCTGACTGCTAGGGTTTGGTAGTATGTCATATGGAGTGTGCCAGGTACTGTTGCACAGTTGTTGGCTGAGCACTGATACCTGGCCATTTACATGTGTATCCACCAATAGACAGACAGATGCTATATATGTGAGATATGTTGTATCACAACAGTCGAGTAGCATGTGTAGTATGTGTGCCAAATTCTGCTGACATATTTTGCCGATATCATGTTATTTCCTTTTTCAGGACCATGGCTCACCAGCGCAATCCAGCGTACTCTGCAGCTGAGGATGACGAAATACACCAGAGCCTGGTGCGGGATTATGCAATACTCTTTTCCCACACCTGCCAGAATCAGCAGGAAAGGGCTGCACTGAGGCAAGACCTGGTCCGTCAGGTAAATGACATAGGCACTCATAATAGGACATATGAGCAGGTACGACATCACTGCAGTGATTTAATCAGAAATGTCCATCAGTGTGCGTCGGATATCCACAGGCAACAGGTTGCCACAGGTGGTGGGGTGGCTACACATCCCCCACTCACCAGACTGGAGGGACTACTCATAAGTGTTGTGGCTCCTGCCCACCAACAACAACAACAGCAGCAGACCTGCATTATGATGGAGGCTGGAGCCACACAGCACCAAGACTATGAGCGTGCAGGTAATATGCCATATGTATAGTTGACTGTTGTGTACACTGGTAGTTAATGCATGTGTGAGGTGTGCCCTTGGTTTGTAGCTGTCATCATAGTATTTAATGTGCAAGTGTGATATTCTCAATATCAGCAGCTGACCTGTGAAAGGCAACTGTTGTACTACTGACCTGTATCATACTCAGTAACAATGGCACAGTTGTGCACACTGACATTAATTTCCTCACTTCTGCAGGTCCCTCCGGTGTAACAGCAATGCAGCCTATCCATGCTGGTGAGTGTGTATTAACAATACCTTTAATAGTCTTGATAGTAATAGTAATATTAGGCTCACTTAGTAGTGCTCTGTGTATGCATGCAGGTGTATCTGTGTCTGTGTGTTGATATCTCGCATACTGAGTAGTGTGCAAGTGTGCAACTGTGTGCAAGTATGCAACTGTGTGCAACTGTGTGCATGTGTGCATGTGTGCATGTGTGCACCTGTGCACATGTGCATGCGTGCATGTGTGCATGTGTGCATGTGTGCACCTGTGCATGTGTGCATGTGTGCACCTGTGCACGTGTGCACGTGTGCACCTGTGCATGTGTGCATGTGTACATGTGTGCATCACTGGTAACATTGTGTAGACATTGTAAACTGTGTTTCCTGTTTCCCTCCCACAGGTTCTGGTGCTGCTCTGGTGTCATGCAGCAGGGAACCTGAATCAGGTGCCACGGGTATTGATAATGATGACATCTGTGTAATGGCACAGGAAGGTGTGCCAGGGTCCGTCATTGGTCAGCCAATTGACAGTACACAGCTGTCAACCCCATCAATGCGCACAGTCATCCTGCCAATACACCCTTTGTCACCAATGTCCCTAGGTGATGGACAGGATACAGTGGGCATTGACCAGGGTAATGTGGTATCTGTGGCACATGTTTCCCCACACAGCAGCCATGGGCATGGCCCTGAGATGGTACCACACAGACAGGTGTCCAGGGGTTCTCGTGGGAGCATCCGTGGGCGTACTGCCCCTGTCAGACGTGCCCACAGAGGTCTTACAACCTCAGCTATGTTTTGGGCTGTCATGCAGGCATAGTCACGTATGGAACGGTACACCAGACAGGGTCTGAGGGAGCTGACAGCATGTTGCACAGCCATGACTGACAGTATGCTTGACATTGTGGCTGCCATCCATAATTTCACCGATGTCATAGACAGATGTTGTGGGGACATATTAGATCAGTTCCACAACTACATGTCCATGAGCCAGGGCAATGGTGGACGGTTGAGGCATCGACGTGGGCATATGCCAGCAACAGCAGCAGCTGGCAGTCGTCACGGATGACAACAGGGCTGCAGTCGCCCCCATAGTGCCAGCAGCAGCCCCAGCAATGCTGGGTCTGTGCTGTCATCAGACCGCCCTAGGAGACCACGTGCCCGTGGCTCTGGACAGGCCCAACAGGGATCTGTGTCCAGTCAATGAACACCTGCTTCTGATGACAGTACCCAGTCTGGATTGGTACCAGATACGGTCCGTAGCACCCCTGCAAGGCACAGGTACCATGTCTGTGGCCGGAGACACTGATCTGTATGACCTGGCAGGTACAGTCTGTGGCTGTCCACAAACACCGGTATATGGCAGCCATGAGGTGGAACTGTGTGCATCCATACACACATGCGAATTGACAACACCTAGGGCTACTGCATACACGCACACACTGCATCAGCATTGCCCCACCTTGTACTGCTGTCCCTCACCAACACACATACACATACATGTCAATTGGTGGTATCAATGGCAGACTCAGCCATACCAAGTTCACACCCTGTGCATATGATGAAACTGTGCCACCTCCTGCAATCTGTAACATCAGTGCAGGTACAGGTTAACATGTTGCTGATGCACAGAGTGAATACATAGGTGTGTAGTAATAGCATCATGTTGTTAACAGTACTTTGTGCTGATATAATTGTGGGTATATCCCAGCATGCCTGATGCAGTAAGGGTATGATTGTCTTGTACTGTTGTCTACTCCCATGGTAAGTACCATAGTGTATCATCTGCACATGTTTGCATACCGGTGGTAAGAATGTCAACTGAAGGCCACATACATAGGTAGCACAGGGGATAAGGTAATGAAAGTATTGATACGCAATGATGGACATGTAAACTGCAAGTGGCATGTTGCCCACACTGGACTCTGCGATGCGGATGTTTGATGATGTTGATATGTGTGCAGTACTACACGACTGGTACAGGACACACAGGAGCACCCTAACACTGCAAGCTTACATCTCATACCATGCTAGACATCCCCAACACACAAAACTAACTTTCACAGGAGGGAGAGTCCCCATAAATGTCAGGGATACTGTGGTGGCAGGACAGGTAGCATACATCCTACTAAGTATGGAACCACTGAGTGAAGGCTCAGTGTCTGTTATTTGACATGTGTATTACTGCAGGTATGAGCACCTGGGTTTCCATCCGGTTATTGTACATCCTGATGGTACATGGTCTGTACACTTGTGTGCACTGAGACTGGACCCTGGCCATCTGACCTGTGTATTTCCATGTACATGTGTATAGTGCGTGCATATTTGCACTGTGACCTACTGGAAGTGGTACAGCTTGTTTGTTGTACAATGGACTACATGCAGCCCTGCTTACTGTAGCTTTGTTTGCATGCATGTTTGCTTGCAGTTACCCTGGAACACTGATCCCACCTGCAATGCAGATTTACAGAGCTTCTGTGGACTCCTAGTGACATCTGCATAGCTTACTATATGTATGTCCATGTCTCACTTGACAGAACGTCACTGTTTGTCCTGTTCGCATGTACGTTGCCTGTGACACATTGCATATGACTTTCCTGGCATTTGACCACGTGTGCAGTCATATATGCCAGTGCTAACTAATCACAGGCACTACACCCTCACATACTCACCTTCTGTACCTTGTTCCCCATTGGCTCTATGTGCTGTTAATCACCATGGCAATCACAATACTATGGTAGCATGTGCAAAGGTCACTTGTCAGTCACCTCTATGGTACAGTTGTGGAATATGTGAGTCATGTGGCAATGTCACAACTGCCACATGTACACAGTCAACCCTCTCCCCTACACATGGACGTACAACACATGTATGAGATGCAACCACATAGCCAAACTGGGGACTAAGCACTCTGAACCCAGTACTGGCATAACCTGTCAGGTGGCATGAAATACTACAGTGACTACAATACCAGTCTGATGTAGACCTACACTGACAGCAATCCAAACACATGAACACACTGGGGCATTTGTGGAGCCTCAGAATAGCATCCTGCCTGAGCAGCAGACACCTCTGCAGCTGGCACACAGGCATACGTTAAGCCGGAACACAGCACGTGCAACACATAGCACACAAATCCTGTGTGCCAAACAGTCACAGCCTGTACGGCTAGACAACACACCTGCTACAGTTGTGTTAGGTACCTTTATTGTCCGGTACAGTGAGGTCCCGCTCACCAGGCTGGATGAGGTGAAGGTCACAGTGATATGCCCGTGGTGCACTATGGTCCACCACATAACACAAGCATACAGGTCAGTCAGAGGCATGGACACATATGACTCAGTCATTGTCCATGCCAATATGGCTGACCTGTGATGTACCTCCCTGGATTACATGATAGGGAACATAGAAGGGCTCTCTGAGCATGTGGCACAGGCTGGTATGACCCTGACCTTGGTTGGCATCATACCCTCACCAAGAATGTTGAAGTATTACTGAATGCTGATGAATTACTGTAGCTACAACACCCTAGCTGAAAGGTTCCTAGCATGTAGTCACTGCATTGCTATGGAACAACTTGTTACCACTCCCACAACAGGTGAAAACATGCAGCACCTGTTCATCAACAAAATGTAGACTATATGCCCCAGACCAGATGTGTATCCCTCGCTGCTAGGATTATACCATATACAACTCACACTGTATATACACATACCACATGCAGCACCCGCACAGAAGACCACAGTCATAATGTTATCCAGTGCAAATACCATGTATTCACATGTGGCAGGCGTCAGACATGGGAACTATTGAAGGTCACAGGTACATATGTGTATTTGGCACACACATACATCATCTGTGTCCATTGCCATTACTGGTTTAATCGATATCATGCATTATTGTGAACAACAACCCACACACATGGGCATTTTGTGTGATAAAAACACACGTGGCATGTGTGGAATTCAAAGCCATAACTAACTGTGCTATGACAGTAGTGAGAGGCGCAGTAGCAGAGCGTGCTATTTGCATTACTGGGAGATTTGCCCTCTTCTGCTGTACTTATAGGGTGCTGACATCATCTCTGTGTAGAGATTGGAATATGCAGCAGCTGGTGTGTTGTACTGGTTGCCAAAAGGGTCAGTTCTTTCACACATGTAATTGCACACACCCTACTTATACCCCACACACACAGTAGCAGGATTTAAACCCCTACCTAATTATGTTATGAAACTCAAGACGGACGCATTAGCGGAGCACACTATTCGCATTACTGGGAAGTTTCTCTTCTCCTGCTGTACTTATAGGGTGCTGACATCATCAGTGTTTAGAAAGGGGAATGTGCATTCTGTAGTGTGTTCTCCTAGTTGCCAAAAGGGACACTTCTCTCACACAGAATTGCACACACACTAACCCCCCACTACCCAAACTTGCCATTTGCAAGAATCAAACCCCTAACTATGTTATGACACTCAAGACAGAAGCATTAGCGGAGCGCGCTATTCGCATTCCTGGGAGAGTTTCCTTCTCCTGCTGTACTTATAGGGTGCTGACATCATCAGTGTTTAGAAAGAGGAATGTGCATCCTGTAGTGTGTTCTCCTAGTTGCCAAAAGGGACATTTCTATTACGCAGAATTGCACACACACTAACCCCCCTCCCCCAAACACTGAGCATTTACAGGATTCAAACCCCTACCTAACTATGTTATGAAACTCAAGAAGGACGCTTTAGCGGAGCACGCTATTCGCATTACTGGGAGGTTTCCCTTCTCCTGCTGTACTTATAGGGTGCTGACATCATCAGTGTTTAGAAAAAGGAATGTGCATCCTGTACTGTGTTCTCCTAGTTGCCAAAAGGGACATTACCATCACAACAGAATTGCACACACACTAACCCCCCCTCACCCAAACACACACACGTGCCATTTGCAGGATTCAAACCCCTAACTAATTATGTAGTGACACTCTAGATGGATGCATTAGCAGAGTGCGCTATTTGCATTACTGGGAGGGTTCCCTTCTCCTGCTGTACTTATAGGGTGCTGACATCATCAGTGTTTAGAAAGAGGAATGTGCATCCTTTAGTGTGTTCTCCTAGTTGCCAAAAGGGACATTTCTCTCACACAGAATTGCACACACACAAACCCCACTCACCCACACTGAGCATTTGCAGGATTCAAACCCCTACCTAACTATATTATGCCACTTGAGGGAGACGCATTAGCAGAGCGCGCTATCCAAATTATTGGGTACCTGCTCTGCACCTGCAGTATTTATAGGGTGCTGACATCATAATTTGTACAGAGGTATGTACATCTATTACTACCTGTCAGGTGGGGGATAGCATATATATGCATTTGCAGCCACCTACTTCAGGGTCAGATATGCACATCAGCACTGACAGTTTATGTTTTATACCATGCTTCGTGACCACAGGACCTGTAACACACAACACAACCAGTTCAGACCACCCCTCCCACATCCGGGACACACACTTTGCTTCCCTGGGAACAGTGCCAAGATATGAAGGTGTTCACATACACCATTCCAGTTGTTAACGTCAGGTACAGGTATATTGTGTGTGGGAACTACTCAGGCCTCTACAACATTACCCTACAGCCACTACAATTTGTGAGTCCATGTGCTAAGGCAGGACCACTCACCACAGCCATAAGGGGGAATACATATTGCACCTGACCATCTGCAGCATGGGTACTCACTGTTCCACACTAGAGGTAGACCACCATTGTTGATATCTGACCATACCCACCTTTCCCTGGACATCCATATCCCATCCCCACCCCCAGGCAAGGTTGTCACTGCAAACAAAGTGTATTTATCAAAAGCAGACTTTGCACTTGTGAAGACTGGGGTGGAAGACTTCAAAGGACCCATGCTGGGGGAGTATACAGGCCACTCTGCATAATCCTTGACAATTGCATTCTATGAGCATGTGGAAGGTTTGCATTGATCATGCTATCCCAAATATACCCATGACTCCTCCACAACAGGACACCCTGTCAGGTGTACACCAGCCATATATGAGCTGTCCAACAGACGGAGTGAGCTAATACATTGCAGAGCAGTAGCCCACAGAGGGAGGACATCTCTGAACAGTACTGGCACGACACTTCAATCCCTCTTAATCATCACGACAACGTGTTGACAGTGAAATTGTCCAGACACTGCAGATAAGGCTCCCATCAGTCTGTTATTGATGCCCACTTACTGTTAGAGGTCCTCACCAACCCTCTTCCAGCACACACCAACAACATGGATGTGGCATAGCAAATTCAACCCCTGGGATCTCCACTGTGTCCCTGCTTGACGGAGGCACAGCACACTAGCCTCAAATGGTGCCTTATGTGACCTACTTTACAGTGGCACAGTAGCCTACTGTTCTGGGGATGCAGACGCCAAGCACACTCTGGCTAAGCTTTAATTCCCTAGGGCAAACAGCCTAGTATTGACCTCTACAACCATATGTTTAATTGTCAGATGCACAATATTTGTTGTTGATAGGTTGTTTGCAGGTCCTTATTGCCATAGCATTCCCTGTTTCTATGAACAACTTGTGTATCTGTGGAAGATGTTTGAATATGAGGGGGATCCACTATATCACTTATGTCTCTGTAGTCATTTAACTGTGTGCACTGGGCAGATTGCTGTAATGTGGTTGGTTCCTGGAATGACACGTACAAATACCAGATATGTGTGGCCAACTGCTAAACTGAGATATGGCCTAAGTGTGTGAGCATGCCCAGTTCAGCCTTTCCATGGCATGTTGTCTGACATATGTCTCATTTATCAAAGTGTGCGAGCATGCCCAGTGTGAGCTTTCCATATGTTGAACTTTGCAGTCCACCACATATGTGAATGAGTGTGAACTTCAACAATATCTCACGTTTATGGTTGTGTGTTGGGTGTCATGTTGTGTACTTACTGGCCAACTGCTTCGTGTCTGAACACAACAGGGATTATACTGTGCCTGCAGGGTTGGCATGGGATACTTTGCATACAGTTGTCAACATCCTTTCATACTGACCTAACACTGTAGTACCATATAGTCTACTGGTTCAGTACTTTCACTGTGGTGGACAGTATCCCGGCCTTTAGTCCTATCACTGCTTTAAATTTTCATAGTGAGCACAACAGACTGTTTAGGGGCCAGTTGTGCACATATGACCATGTTGCATTATGTTCAGATATGGACTACTTAAACCAGGCTTGTCCAACATTGGTAGTGTATTCCACAACATAGGTGGACATTGGCAAACACTAGCGGTGTGCCCTAGGTCATTTCTAATACTAGTAAGAGAGTGTGTTTGTCCTTCGACACACATTGTAACTGGAGTTTGCCATGACATATTTCATGGTTAGTATACTGTGCCTCCATCTACCTGTGACATAACAGTGATACCCAGGGTAAACCCACCATCTCCCATCCACTCATCAAGATTCCTCTTGAGGAGAGTCGATGGGTGACTCTCTGGCTAACCTGTACTGGGAGTTTACTCAAGAGTGGGGGTGGCTTCTGTGTTATGGATCATTCAGTACAGCTTGTCCTATGTATGTCAGTGCTGGGGTTCAGGTCTCTCATGTGCATAGCTCACTGCCATTCAGATTGTACAAGGTGCAGCATGTTCATTGATTCCAGCTTGGACATGGCTTTATACATCAGGCACAGCTTGCCTCTGGGCGGGCAGTATGGCGGTGTGTGGAGCTACAGTTTGTTTAATCAGGCAACACATGGCATCTGTTCAAGCTCTTTGATACTCCTGGTGAGGTACTTTTGGGGTCTTTCCAGTTGATGGAGGTGTCTGCTGAGGTACATCCCACAGGGGCCATTGTAGTCAATTGTGATGCTGATGAAGGATGACTGCAGAGCCACAATGACCTCCCCTGATCTAGATCTCACTACCTTCATGATTAGGTGGGTATATGGTATGTTTCTGTAATCACTACAGCCACATGCTTGTCCAATGCAAGATATCTATCAACTTGTGTCCCCAGGTCTCTTATTACATCTTAAGTACTTAGTGGGTTAACACCTATGTGGTAATTGGTGGGCACTTACTGTATATCCACAGGGGTTGACTATACACTTTTCTGTAATTAGCTTGCTGACATGGCTATGGCACCAGTTGTCTGTTTCTATGTGGCCCTTTTGTGGGATGCTTGTGTCAGCTGGAGGGTCAGATATGGTGGCCAGTTTGTAGTCCTCTGCAAACTTGTTCAGACACAGTCCTCCCATGTTGGCCTGTACCTATGGGACATATATACCAAACAAGGGAGGTCCCAGGACCGAGCCTTGTGGGATGCCAGTTGTATCTGGCTTGTAGTCTGACATGGCTGCAGCATTTCTGACCATGTCAGTTCTGTCCTTGGTCTGGTTTACAACCCCTCTACTGACATAGGGGTTTATATTTAAGCTGGTGAGCTTATCTATAATGAACACGTGGGGTATTGTATGGAAGTCATTTAAAAGGTCCAGCTAGGCTGTGTGGACCACATTCCCCTCATCAATGACCTTAATGACTGTTTCAAATGAGTCAAACATGTTTAAGGGGCAGGATCTGCACTTAAGAAAGCCACACTGGGTAGGGTCCAGTGTCAGTAGGCCCCCAATATCTTTATGTCTGAGGTACATGCTGATCCTTTCCATAGCTTTGCAGACCAAGCTTGTCAGCATTCTGGGGTGGTAGTTTGCAGTATCCATTCAGGCAACACCTTTGTGGAGAAGGACCACTGTTTTTGCACACTGCTCTTTGTGTACATATCCTATGGTAAGGCTGACATTGAGCAGTAGTGTTATTTGGCATTCCATTCTTCTTGGAGTCCATGTTGGACTCAGCCCAGGACACCATCTCATACCATTGATGCAGTGTGTTTTGCTTTGTAGATGCTGGTTGTTACCTCAGCATTTGCAATGTCAGGGGGCCAGCACTCTGCTGGGATAGATATTTTGCATTTTGGCGGGGGGGGGGTGCTGCACTGCACCTGTCAGGTTGGATGTTGGCAATATGTTTGTGTGTTTGGTATGTTGTTTGTAATATTTGAGTGATTCAGAGCATATCTGTGAATTCCCAACAAGGTTCCTACCATCAGTTAAGAAAGCCTTGTGATTATCCTTAGTGTCCTGTACAATTTGTATCTTCATAGGTTCATAGGTTCATACTAGGCTATCCGCCCTAGGGCATTTCTAAGCCTAGCCAGAGTGTGTGTGGCTTTCGCCACCCCTTGCCATGTGAATATTATGGCCATTTATGATTTACTTTACTGTGCCTCTGTCTGGATGTGACACAGTGAAGACCCCCAGTGTACATCTACGATCATCCATCCACTTGGCAAGATTCCTGTTGAAGAGAGTCAGTGAGGGGTTCTGCCTAACATGGAGTGGGATTCCGTTCCAGGGTGTAGGGAGCCTCTGGGTTATGTATCTGTCCCTCCAGCACATCCTATTTCATTATGTGTTGAGGTTGACATCTCTCACTCTCACAGCTCCGATGGAATTGGGTTTTCTGGGGTGGAGCATGTCCATTACGCCTGTGTTGGACATGGCCTTGTACAACAGGCATGCAATGCCTCTGCATAGGCAGTATGTGACTGCATACAGCTAGGGTGTCTACAGCCAGGCAGCATATGACAAATATTTGAGACCCTTTATCCTCTTGGTGAGGTACCTTTGAGGTCTTTCTAACTGCTGCAGGTGTCGGGTAAGGTACATCCCAAATGAGGCATTGTACTAGATTATGGGTCTGATAAGAGAACAGTATAGGGGCACAATGACCTCTGTTGACGTAGATGTGAATCCTTTCATGATACGGTGTTCAATATAGACAGTCTTCCTAGCCACGTTGGCAATGTGAGTGTCACATGACAGGTTACTGTCCACTTGTGTCCCTAGGTCCCTGATTACTCCTTCCATACATAATGGATTACCACCTATGTGGTAATTTGTGAGTACCTTGTTTGGTATTTGGTGAGACATTCATACTGTCCAGTGTCTTCAGGATGGCTGAGCGGGCTTCCTGTGTGAGAGAGTGTAGTCTGTAGCATGCTACAGACAGTACAGCAGTTTTGCCTACGGTTAGTTGCACATGGGTGGTCTCCGATGCTTTGTGCATTGTCAGTTACCTGGATGTGTGGGTGTCTGTGCTGAATATGGATACTCCCCCTCCTTTTATGTTTTGGTCCAGGTTTTGGGGCCATAACGCATGATATGAGGTATAACCTGGTAGTGCTGGTGTGCTGTCAGCAGCCTTGCTGCAGGTTTCTGTCACTGCACGGACATCGATGTTCTCCATACTGGGGAGGGCCTCTGGAGCATGCATGTTGAGGTTTGCACGTCTGGCATTGGGCAGCATTACCCTTATGTTTCTTTCCACTTATGTTTTCTAGGGAGGTGGGTTAGTCTTTTCAGCCTTGCCTATGAAAGGCTCTATGGAGGTGGCAAGAGCCTTATCCAATATCCAGACACCCAGGGGTAACAGGTGCAAGCCATCCCTGGCACAGCAGTGTGGCTTGTCAAGCATGACATCCCAAGCAGACAGACATTGGATCCCCTTGGAATGACACCAGTAATTGTGCCATTTGTTAAAGCTGATCATTCTGTGTTTGTACTGTGGCATCATTCTTGGTGAGGGTAGGATGCTGCACACGGTCAGTGTCATACCGGCCTGGACTACATAATCGGAGAGCTCATCTATGTCTCTTTTCATGTAGTCTGGGGAGGTACATCTCAGGTCATTCACACCAGCATGGACAATGACTGCATCATATTTCTACTTGCTTTGGGGTGACCTGCGTACTTGAGTTATGTGGCGTATTGTAGCAGCCTACAGGCAGCTTACTGTACCCTTTCCCTTGTTCAGTCTGGTGAGTGGGACAGCAGTGTGTCTGACTATGGAGTCACCTATTACAACTGTATCAGGCATGTTGTTTCTCCTTCTGGCCTGTGACTGTTTGGCACACCAGCTTTGTGTACTATGTGTTGCATGTGCTATGTTTGGAGGTAGTGGTTGCTTGGGTGTCTGCTTTGGAGGCCTCTGTTGATGTGGTGTGTTTGTAATTAGGGCCACCGGGAATGTTTTTCTGTGTTTATGTCTGTGGTTTGCAGTTGTGATAGGTCTATGTGAGACTGGGTTTGTGGTGTGGGTGGTTACCTTCTCCTCCTGTCTAGTTTTGACAGTACTGAGTTGAGAGAGCTCAGCCTCCGGTTTGGATAAATGGTTGCATCTCTCACATATATTTGTATTTCTTGGGGGGAGGTGAGGGTTGTCTGTGTACATGGGGCAGGTGTAACATTGCCTCAAGATTCACAGATTCAACTTGTTGTAGCTGGCCTTAGTGGATTGTATGAGTGGACATATTTTATTGCCATACTACTGATCAGTGATTACTTCCCTTTTTATGTTTGCTCTATCATGTAGTAGCTTCCTTATTCTCTTGCATGGTTTGGTAATGGCTGGAGTCCACCATGCCAGATGCCTGCATGTATGGCATTGTGTCTTGGCTTTATTTGGGATTGCATAATCCATGCATTCCTGGCAGTGTTCATGGAATGCCTGTATAACAGGTTCTGAGGTGTGGCCCATATTTTGCACCTGCACAGGGCCTTTAATGGATTCCACATCAGTTTGGAGGAGTACAACTTTTGCTTTACACATGTTTTTCACTGTGGTTTTCTGGCCAGGGACTGTGGTCAGGATGTGTATATCCAGTGTGATTACTCTATGGTCTGGTCTTACCGGTGAGGGATAAACTTCTCATCTTGCCATCCAGTACCCATGTTGCTGATTTTCACATCCAGTATGCTTACCCCTCTTGTGGGAGTGGTACGTTGTTCCTGGGCATTTTGGTTTATGGATTCTAGGCACTTTTGTCCTACAGTGTTGGAGCTAGAATAATGCTCCCAGTCTATGTTTGGGTATTTTCAGTCACCCAATATAATGTGGTTTGGCGGGCTTGATATATTCATGTATTCCAAGTGCAGTTCCTGGTGTTAGGATGGTAGTCTGTAGCAGGCTATAAACTGGGAGGCAGTTTTAGCCACTGTTACTTGACCATGGCTAGTCCATGCTGCTTCTTGTTGTGGTACCAACATGGGGGTGTGGTTATCCTTGACAATTATTGCAAGTCACCCTCCTTTTGTAGCTTGTTCCATGTGTTGAGGCTGTACAGCACAGTATGAGGTGTAACCTGGTAGTGTTAGGGTGCTGTTATGAGCCTTGACCCAGTTTTCTGTTACAGGACAGATATCAACATTCTCCATACTGGGGAAGTTTAGACTGCATGCATCTTGCTGTTTAGACTTCTGGCATTGTGTAGCATTACATCTAGGTTCTTATCCCTTGTGATACCTATGGAGGAGGGTTTGTGTTTTGAGCCTTACCTATTCAAGGCACGCTGTGGGTAACAACAGCCTTTGCCAGTATCCATATGGCCAGGACTGATAGGTGCATGCCACCCCTAGCAGGTGGAGCATCATGTCATGCTCAGCATGTCATACCAGGCTGGCACACATTGGATTCCCTTTGACTAACAGCAATACTTCAGCCAATTATTGCAATTGATCATCTCATCGTCATATTGTGGCATCATGCTTGGTGAGGGTAGGATGTTAGTCAGGGTCATCAAGTTTGCATATACTACATGGTGTTACATTGCTTAACACATGGCATTCATGCCTCAGGTGGTGCTGCAGGGCTGCCTCTGTCGGATGCACATACTACACTCTCTGTACATGTTTGAGAGCAGGTTATGTCATTTTAGGCATCCCTGTTATTATATGAGTGAGTCAGAAAGGGGTATCATTCCCAGGGTTCCTACTGAACCAGTGTATGTCCTATGCGTTGCCTCTTTGCCAAGGCCAGGCATACTGGGCATGCCTCCTTCTGCCTAATGGGGCAGGCTCAGGTTGTTCCTCCTCCGAGTCATGCTCTGCCTGTGATGGCCTTGGCAATGGTGGGGGGCTGTTTGACCCGGCCCTATGCTGGTCTTGCTGCAGCTGTTTTCGCAAGATCATATTATGTAGTATACCACATACCATGACAATTTGGGTACATGTAGTTGGTGAGTACTGCAAGGCTCCACCAGATGTGTCTAGACACCAGAACCGTGACTTGAGCAGCCCAAACACATGCTCTATTACATTACGTGTTTGTGCGTGTGCCTCATTATGGCGTTCCTCTTCAGGTGTGTGTGCGTTTCTGATGGGTGTCATCAGCCACGGCTCCAGTGCTTAACCTGCATCCCCCACTAGGTGTCCATGTGGGATGCCCCATTGGCAAATGTCTGGTACAGCTGCGTCAAATGCCAGATATGGGAATCATGGTAGCTCCCAGGGCAGCCAGCACACACATTCATTATTATGCCCTGGGCATCACACACGACCTGGCGGTTGATGGAGGGGAAGCCCTTGCGGTTTATGTAGGCCCTACCCCGCTCACTGGCTGGTGCTTTGATGCGTATGTGCGTGCAGTCTATTGCACCCACTACCTCAGGCTATTCCGCTATTTGCTGGAAGAGACGCATATTGCTGGCCAATACCTCACGGGCATTGGGGAAATATACATGATCACCGACATGTGCTGACATGGCATCCAGGAACTGGTGCAGTACCCTGGAGGCTGATGCCTGTGATATCCCAATCATATCACCAGTTGGTCTCTGGAAGGTGCCTGTTGCTAGTATTCTTAGGCCAACACATACCTTGGTTTCCACTGGGATGGGTTCCCCTCTGTTGGTTCTGTGTGTGAGGCGTGGCCTGCACAGCTCGACAGTTTGCTGCAGGAGGTCTCTGTCCACTCTATAGCACTTCACTATCTCCAGCTCATGTTACCCGTGGTAGGTGACCCTGGGCCTGTACACTCTTCTCCGTCTCCTCACTGTGGGTTGTCTGGCACCATTTGCATTGTCACCACCCTCAGCAAGTTGCCTATGTCTCCTTATGACAGCTATGGCAGCCCCTAGCATTTCTGCTCTGAGTTCAGCTTTTTCAGTTTTCACTTCTAATAGCTTACTCCTGTCTTGCAGTGTCTCTTGAGAGAAACATCCTGCACTGTTGTTTGCAGAGCTTGGCTGGGCTACTATTCTGCCTGTGTAATTGCCTGCTTCTAATTGTTTTCACCTGCTAGCTCCAGCAGTATTCCCTGCTAGCTTCCTACTAATTCTGTTGCTTCCTTTTTCCTCTCTGTTTCCTCAGGGGGGAGCAACGCGCATACCAGCAGAAACACGCTCACAGTGGCTTACATGCACGCACACAGAGTTACACGGTTTAAAATCTTCTTATTCGGGTTAAAACATGTGCACACCAGCGCAAACAGTCTTACAAGTCTGCCAACAGGCTCCCACATGCTCAGTCTGCCTTACACGTGCGCACACTGCCCTACTCGCCCCTCATGGCGCGCACACGTGCCCATGCACGCCCAGCAAGAAACTTTGGTGTAAGCAACAGTGTACACCTTCCATTTCTTGACTTTCCCATGCTTATCTTGTGGCACTCCTATTTCCATGATATGTCTGACATCTGTCATGTAACACTGACCTCCAATGAACTGCATTTCTTTCTGCCATTCCCCCCTGTGATGTCACCTATCTCCTACTCTGTTCCTCCCCCTTATGTAACTCCTACACTACTCAGAATGTGCTCATTTGCTATGTGACAGTGGGATTCAGTATCCTAACACTCATTTACATCAGATTACCTACTAATGCTTAGTTACATGTCCTAGACTCAGCTTCCCCCCTTAGCAACCACTAAACGGTGGCCATGTTGCTTTTGGTCTGCTGGTCCCTGCATTGTAAATCCATGTATTGCATAAAACCCACATTTGTGGGTTTATAACCTTCATTTTTATGTTTTATATAGCGCAGCCCGTTTGTGCGGGGCTGCGCTGCGTTTAAACATCGGCGAAAAAAAAAATTATTTATTTCTCATATTTGCATCAGGGTACCTTGCCAATGGCCACATATTTGGCCATTGGCATGCTGCCTGATACATATGCACCCTTTATTTGGAGCTGACATGGCTCAATTGTGTTTTTTGCAGAAACGTACTCAGTTGTCAACTGAGTACATTTCTGCAGCTAAAATGGCTCTTACACGGGCTGGTTTGGGCTTTGTGGATCACTAATCTACCTCATTTGCATGCCTTTCGGCTGCAAGTGAGGTGATTAGCATATCCACGCCCTCTCTGTGTAAAAGATGTTTTAGCTGGTCTCTTACACGGAATTTCGGGCTGTTCCTGGATCGCGAAGGCTGCATGGAGTCTTACACTACTCTTAGACTCTGTGCAAGCCTTCGTGAATCCTGCCCGAGATGAAATAGTTTAAAAAACAAATACGGCCCAGAGACACAGTCTTAAGCGCTTTCATTTGTTTAATACTGAACTTCCTCAGAAGCAATGCAATCACACAGCTTGTACCTATAAATGTCTTCATTAATTAAGCAATATTATCAATTAGCCATTCTCAATCTTTCAATTAAGAAACGCTAACCTTACATACTTGCACATTTAAAAGTACAGTACATATAGAACAAGAAATACTTGTTGCATTAATAAAAAACATGAAGTATCAGAAAAAAATCATGAATTATTAGAAAAAAAAATAATAATATATGAATACCAGTTAACTATTTTTAAACTTTAAAAGGCATTTAATAGAGATTTTCTTGTTAATGTCTGGTGCAATTTCAGCTTTTAAAATAATTTGCCATTTCAGTTCTGAAACCTCAATATAAGCATTAAATGTGTTAAATGCGTTAATTGTTGGCTGACCAGAATTTTCATTTGTGCTGTACTGCAACAGGTTGAGTGTTTTAGTAGTTTATTTGATTTGTGTCAATAATGGGCTTTTGAGTAAAATTCACAAGGAAAAAATTATGCCTGCGTCCACTTGGTAGTGGTCAGTTTACCTGACATGTAATATTAGTAGTAAAATTAAAATTTTGGAACAAATATAAAAATTCAAACACTGACAAATTAAGAAAATGGGGCTACCCCTATATATAAGTTTACTTGCAAATGTGGATATCTTGCATCCTGTCACAATGTCTAAAGTATATATGGCAATTTTCTGGAATTTTATAAAGAGGAAACCCAGCTGCTATGTCGCATACGAAATCAGTAATCTGGGCCTTTGGCTTTAAAAGTATAAATGTTCCTTTAAGAAAATGAGTAAAGTATAAAAATACATATTTTATCATAACACAAGTAGTAAAATCAAGCACAATTCCACAGAGCACGCCGATGCAACACCACTGAACCACCACTATTTATTAAACACTCAAAACATTAACATTCACAATATACAATGCGGTTTCATCCTGCCAACATAGCATGGACTTCTTCAGATGAATAAACGAAAATCCTATTGTCCTTTATATATAATCAATTAAAAACAAATGACCAATGGGAACAAATACCAAATAATTCAATTAATAATAAATAATTAATAATAAATAATTAATAATAACTGTAAACAATGATAGGGTGTACCTCAAAAGCAGGGGTAGAGAAATTGTTGGCAGGTTTTTTAATAATTATAACACGGTAGGGGTAGTTTACCTTGCTATCTGTTACCCATGTGAAGCCTTCTACATTGGGAAAACAGGTCGCAAATTGTGGAAGTGGATTTACGAGCATTACTATGATATTAGGACTTCTAATGAAAGGAATGCACTTTATAAACATACCTTGACATGTAGAGAAGCCAGTTTCCTATTTTTGTGATTGAACAGATACAGGCTGATGTTAGGGGGGAAGCCTGGGATACAAGATTGGAATACAGGGAACTATTCTGGCAAGTTACCCTGAATGCAGGAAGATCTCCAGTGTTGAATGAGAATGTTAGTATAGCCCCCCCCCCCCCTTTTAAAATTGAGGGCAGCTAAGTTGTAATTGAACAAGGGTTATTTGGCTTTATCCTATACCAACATAAATGTAAGAAATGGGTACATACAAATTATAACATTAAGGAGATTCTGAATTGTGATGAAGTTTTACGTTGTTTTAGTAATTTAACCTCTGGTTTATGATTTTATGCTGTTTAAATAAAATATTTTTTCTATGTTTAACAACTTTTAGGCCATTAGATGTTGCTGTTGGCAGATTTGTGTTTCATCATTTCATTATTTTAATGATAATTGTTTTATCTAGCATTCACAAGTTAATAATATTTTTAATTCTATATTATATAGTGGTTACTGATGTGTTTTTACAACTTTTGTAACTGTATTTGGATATTTATGAATATTTTTTTTAAGATAGCGATTTAATATTAATTGAATTATTGGGTATTTGTTCTCATTGGTCATTTGTTTTTAATTGATTATATATATAAAGGACAATGGGATTTTCATCTATTCAGCTGAAGAAGTCATGCTATATTGGCAGGACGAAAACGCATTGTATATTGTGAGCATTGATGGTTTGAGTGTTTAATAAATAATGGTGGTTCAGCGGTGTAGCGTTGGCATGCTCTGTGGAATTGTGCTTGATTTTACTACTCGTGTTCTGGTTTTGGATTAAGCACACTGTCTTCTTCGTTTTTTGGTTACATATTTTATCATGTTGGAATAGATTGTTGTACAAACTGATGACTCAGAAGTTAGGTAAAATGGTAGGGTCATAGGCACTATTGTAACTAAAGGGATATACCTACTGACCTGTTATTACAATTGTATGTGTGAGGATTTAATAAATGTTTTTGAAGAAAAGCTCTGGCATTGATTACATGGGCTATAACTAGTCTTGATTGTCTTCCCCAACTGCAATCTTAATCACAATTTCAATTTCAAGTCAAAATTCGAATATCAAAGTCATAATGAAAATAAGCAAACACTTGCTAAAGTTGCAACATATTCTTGGCATAGACAAATAAGATGGTCGTAACTCTGAGTAATGTCAACTGATCTACATGGTGAACACAGATTCTGTACTTTTTTATGAATCTGATATATTATTTTTTGGAACTATGTAGATTCTTGGTCTATTGGAACTGACTTGGACAAATAACTCAATTTATATGCAAGATGTAATAATGACTTTATTACATGACTATGCTTTGATTATGAAGAGTTCTTTTTGCATTAACTGAATCTTGTGCCTCCGTTCTTTGAGTGAGGAGAATAGGAGGACTGAGGGAGAAGGATATGTAAACTTGACAAATTTTACTATCAGAGGATATTGGGACATTGTGGAAAAATACTGAAGTCAACATATTTTGTATTCTGTATTTAAAGGGTTAGCAAACTGAAATGTTCTGGAAAATGTTGATCACTGAGGAATGCAGGAGTTAATCTTAAACTGCTGATAAAGTTAATGGTGCAAGAATAACTGTGGTACTGGCTGGTAAAAACAAGTAATCAAACTATCAATTTTAATGAATGTTCTGTGCAGGAGGGTCTATATAAGGAGAACTCAAAGTACAAGTAACCAGACTGCTGGCATATTACTATCATGTAGCAGATCTCCATGCATGTAAAATTCTTCCAGAATATGTTAGAAGAAAATCTTCGAAACATAACTGGCCTGCTAAGGGGCGGCTGCACAACGCAAAAATCGAACAAAGAGAGTGAAAAACCTGCGCAGGTGGAGAGAGATCAAACTGAAACAGGTTGAAATTAGAGGCCAGTCACTCTTTCCAGATTCAAGCTATTTTTGTTGTTTCTGATTGGAATTTTAATAGATTCCATATACAAGAGATCTCAGGAACAGGAATAGTTTCGGTGATGACATAACTAAAGATAAAAAGTTTATGTTTTATTTACACCCAAAGAACGTAAAATATTTAGATAAATAGAAAAAAAAAGATCATGGGTTTAGTGGATGTTTAAATAAGTCAGAATGTCAAAATCTAGTAAGATTACTGCACAAACAGGCAGGAAATAAGACAAGAAAAAAAAAAAAAAAGAGAGGGTGTGGTAATTCAAGTGAAAGAGATGTGTACTTTGTTAAAAAGGAAGATAATAAAACTTCCAAGTGTGCAGAACTAGAATAAAGACTCTCTTAGATAAAATAGAAGAACATTGGAAGCCCAAGGCAGATTGGACTTGCATTAATCAATGCATTCAATCAGATGACGAAACCGTAGACAGTTATCTACATCGTCTCACACAATGTTTTGATGCTCATAGTGGGTTGATTAAGGCAGAAAATCAGGCCAATGACTTATGAACAGCAACTGAAAAATGCATCCTGCATCCTAAAGGGCTGCAAGACAGCCATTGGTAACTTTATACAAAAGCATATGATCACACACAGGACAGCGTCTACAGCCCCTTATGGATTATGCTAGACATGCTGAGAAATACCTGAAGGAAAAAAAGATAAAAAGCCCAGACTTTTACAGTTAGTGAAGATGGAACTTTAATGTTAGTTCAAGTTCAAAAATCATGAGAAGAAGGCGGCAGGGAAGAGGACGAGGACGGGAGGCATAAGTCATTCTGAGGATTTCGGGTAGGCAACAGAGGTGCAGAGGACCGGAGAAACCGATGGTTGCTTTGACTATATGATGGTCAAAAGATGTAGATGGAGGGTATGAGGAAGAAGAAGAAAGTAAGAATGGGAAGTAGGTACAAGTGAAGACGATGGGTGGGGACAGGAAATGGCAGAAAATGAGAAATATCAAATGGTAAATCTAACAGCACTAGCATCAACTATGCAATTGGAATCCCAACCAGTGATCACATTGCAAGTTGAGGAATTTCTTTGTGACTCAGGGCCGAACGTTAGTCATGCCATATCATCCGATGTTACCTCGGATGAATATGGCAGCAAATGGTCTATTTACAAAGAGCCATTGTCCAAACCTCTGTGGTTACCGACCACCAGAGACGAACCAAACCATACGGTTCGAGTAATAATTTCAGAAATCTGCCCAGTACATTTACTAGGAAGAGATTTAATGCAAGTGTCGTATAGCAGCCGTCCCAACCTCCACGGGATGGTGGCAAGGAGAATAGAACTGAATAGTGCAATGCTATTAGAGGAGATCTACATTACTGGTATAGTAATGATTTGATAGAGACAGGCCCCAGTAGTGGCGGCTCTTACAAATTTGGCATTAAAGGTGTCAGATCCATTACATTGCACAATGTATTACAGAAGATGCCGGACCTGATTTAGAATACGAAAAGAAATTTCTTAGTTTTAAAGTCACCAAACTAGTATTGCATAGCCTTTTTTGGGACACACTAGGTAATTCTGCAGTCACATGTAGCCTTACAAGGGATATGCAGCTGCTGTATAGAAATGAATTAACCACACATATTTCAGTCACGGAGGGTGAAGGAATGTCGAAAATAACTGAATGGGTAGGATGGACACCAGAACAGTTGGCAGGTAAGGGCATTCAGGTTCAAAACTTAACTGGGTTACACAAGCCACCGACCCGTGCACCTCAGGGAAGACAAACCGATACAATCCTGGGACATTATGACTATGTCTCCTTACCCCATGGAAGAATCTCAATTGCAGATGATTCCAAACTCATACTGATTAGAATGGCAGGACAGGTAAAGATTACACCCAAGTCAGAATTTAGACCTCATTAATCACAGCACTTTGAAAGCTGGAGTATTAATTCTGTGCACAGACTCACCCGTAATACGCATATATTTCAGTAAAAACCGGATGGGACATGGAGGATGGTACAAGACTTACAGGCAATAAATGCCGCGGTGGTACTATTCTGCTGAACGATATCCTTCCAACGGATAACTACTTTTCTGTAATTGATATCAGTAATGCCTTTTCTCTATTCCCTTGCAGGAAGATAGTAGATTTTGGTTTGCATCATCTTCTCACAAGAGATGTCCACCAATTTGGCTCAGTTCCAACCAGCCCAAGGGTGCCACCCTGCTGTGCGTGGATGATAATCCTCGGAAGAACTCTGTAAGTCCGAGACTATTCAACTACTACACTTTCTGGCACACGAAGGACATAAGGTAAATAAGTCTAAGTTACAATTTTGTAAATTAGAAGCACGTTACCTGGGTTATACTATCTCTGGGAAGTTAGATGACAGCAGAAAGAATGCTATTTTACAAGCCCCCATGCCAACTACAAAAAAGAAATGATGTCCTTTGATTCCCAACTACCGGAAAGAAGTGCACCGCTATCAGACTTAATTTTGCAAAAAGATTTGCTGCACTGGACAGACAAGGCAGTACAGGCATTTACTAGGATCAAGCAACTGATAGCTGGGTCAGCAACATTGGGGTTTACAGATTACAGTAAGACCTTTATGCAGACTGTAGATTGCAAGCAGGGATTTATGACATCTGTTTTAATGCAAATGTATGGAGATAAGTTAAGACCATTGGCATTTTACTCTAGCAAATTAGACTCTGCCATGTTGGTATTGTTCCACATCTTACGTTAAAAAGTCCGCACTCTGTAGCAGTCATCCTTCTGCAGGACAAGTTAACATTTCTGTCACCTAGCAGACATTTATCTTGTATGACTGCTTGTTATACGCAGCCACACATGACAATTGAGAGATGCACTACCTTAAATCCAGCGACATTGCTACCTGTTGCTGAAGACGGTATTCCGCATGTATGCTTAAATCTCATACATTCTAAAGTTCTACCAAGACCGGATCTTAAAGATCAACCCTTACTACATGCGGACTGGACACTGTTTGTAGATGGGTCAGCACGCCAAAACAGAAACAGGCACCACGCAGGTAGGGTATGCAGTTACTACTGCAACTCAGATAATAGAGGAACTTATCCGCTCAAGCAGCGGAACTGATTGCTGTGACAAGGGCATGTCTCCTTTCGGAGGACAGGGATGTCACTATCTATACGGATAGTCAATATGCCTTCTCTACGGTGCATGTGTTTGCTCAGCAATGGAAAAATAGGGGGATGGTTACAACCTCGGGGAAAGACATTATGCACAAAGACCTAATCCTTGAATTACCTGCTCATACCCGTGCTAAGGACCCGGTATCACTTGGTAATGCCCTAGCAGACAAAGCAGCCAAAGAGGCAGCTATGTCCAGTACCTTTTCACTTGAAACCACACCTACAGAATTACAACCAACAGATAAATTTGATTTGCAAACCTTACAAGTCATGCAGGAACTTAGCACAGTACAGGAAAAACAACGCTGGACTAGGTATGGTGTTAGGCAGAACAAAGGAATCTATGTGGGACCGGATAATAAATATGTTTTGCCTACTAATCTTTTTAGGTATGCAGCACTAGTTGTGCATGGCCCTTCCCATCTGGGCCCTGCAGCTATGGTTAAAATTATCCACCTTTTGGACCAAGGGTTTTATTGCATATGCAAAACGTTTTGTCTATCCTGCATAGTATGTGCTAAATACCATGGGGAGGGGTCAGAGTTGCTCCGCATCATTTCCAACACCCCTATCCTTTTCATACAATATGTATGGACTTCATCGAATGGACCCCAGCACAACTAAAGAAGTTTGTGTTAGTGATAGTGGATGCATTTACTAAGTGGGTTGAGGCCTTTCCGGTGACACATCCGGATGCTCAAACAGTGGCTAAAATTGTGGTCAATCACATCGTCCCACACTTTGGACTTCGCATCTACTCTGACAACGCACGCATTTTGTCAATCAGATCATTCAGAAACTGTCTACAGTTTTCCAAATTGAATTGAAACACCATTGTGCCTACCACCCACAGTCAGCAGGGTTGGTGGAATGCCATAACGGCATTCTAAAAGGCAAGTTGAGAAAACTCATGGACGAGACACATCAGTCTTGGATTACCTGTCTACCTCTAGTCCTCCTTTCCATGCGGACAACTCCCAACTCAAAAGGAGTCACCCCATTTGAGTTGTTGTATGGAAGACCTTATTACGTCCGCGGTGGCAAAACTTGTTGCCTGCGGAACGTGAGGGGGTGAGGAGTTAGCTGAGTACATGAGGAAAATGCTGACCAATTCTAACAGCTGTTTAACGAATGATTATTTTCAGGTTCAAGAGAGCAGTAACCATGAAGGACAATAATGAGAATAAGAAAAAATGGTTCTATTGCAATGTTTTATTGTTTATAACTATTGTGATTGTAATATTTCTGTTTTGGCCATTTCTGTTTTTTAATGAAGCTAGCCATTCTAAAAGAGACAAACACACCAGCTGGCATCCAAACTTTAATACATATCAAGCGATTAAATATGCATATGCATCCTCAATGAATGTCTCAAATTGTTGGGTATGTACTGCAATACCTACTGTATATAGTGGCTTAATGTTAGGGACAGCCCCTCTGGGAACAAATGATACTTGGAATAGTTTGTTGTTTGAAACCACAGAAGTACCACTGAGAGACAAGGTGGCGCTGCCTCTTCTGGGGCGCCAAAATGGAACAGTGTGTTTTCAAAAGATTGGGAAAGTTAAGGTGGGGCTGAGCTAATGTAATTTGACAATAGTTCATAATTGTACCCTAGAAGGGCAGTGTGAGACCAAGTTTGGAGCTACAAAAAGACATCAATGTAAATGATACTAGTTTTGTTGAAAAATGCTGTATGTATATGGCCTGTTATTTAAGGGGCTAAAGCCAAATGGGAGTTATGAATTTGCAACCAATATTACCATCAAAACAAATGATTGTTATTTTATTTGTGGTAGGAAAGCATATAAATGGTTACCATATGGCTGGTCAGGAAGTTGTTTTTTGGGATATCTGATACCAGCTATCAGGCACCTATTAATCCCGTTGGTAACATTGATGCGTCATGGATTTATCACCATGACTTGGCACACGTCAGCAGCAAAGGACTCTCACATATGGACCTAGGCGATGATGTAATTGCTTGGGCTGGTATTTTGCCAGCGTATGGGACAGTAAAATCCATCTGGGAACTGAGAAAACTGTCAAAACTGTTAGAGACTCTGAGTAATGCGACATTTTCAGCGCTAGAATTGGTGATGGTAATTAAACGGCGATGAGAACCGTAGTGTTGCAGAACCGATGGCGCTCGATTTCACCCTAGCGGCGAAGGAAAAATAATTCAACAAGTTTTGAACTGACTAAACCTGGTCCAAACCCCTTGACTGACTTTTTCCAAAATCTGTTTGGAAACTGGGGTTCTGTGTTGATGAACATTTTAATTGCTGTATGTGTTGGTGCAATCATATTTTTGCTGCTTGACTGCTGTTGCATACCATGTATCAAAATGATAATATCGAAGGTTATCTCTGCCAATGCTACAAAAGCATATTTCTCTGATTATGAGAAGGTATACAACGTATCTGGGATTGTGTAAAATAAACAGTATACAAAATGTTGTAAGGGAAATGTGGAAAATACTGAAGTCAACATATTTTGTATTCTGTATTTAAAGGGTTAAGCAGAAAATGTTCACTGCGTGCAAACTGAAATGTTCTGGAAAATGTTGATCACTGAGGAATGCAGGAGTTAATCTTAAACTGCTGATAAAGTTAATGGTGCAAGAATAACTGTGGTACTGGCTGGTAAAAACAAGTAATCAAACTATCAATTTTAATGAATGTTCTCAGGAGGGTCTATATAAGGAGAACTCAAAGTACAAGTAACCAGACTGCTGGCATATTACTATCATGTAGCAGATCTCCATGCATGTAAAATTAAAGCTGTTTTACTTGCTTACAAGAACTTGGTGTGATTCTTCCAGAATATGTTAGAAGAGTAAAATCTTTCGACAGACATACAAAGAGTTATTTGTATGTTGAACAAAGGGAACTAAGCCTAGTGTAAGCCTTTATTCATGATTTTGAAGAGACTGATGAAAATATACTCACTCAAGGATTAAGAAACACCCCCACTGCTCATGGTAAGAGCTGCTGTAAAAACATTCTGTTTGCACAATACAGGAATTTGGGAATCAGAGAGGCATTAGCCACAATGAGGAAAGTCCTTGTTATAAGCTGATTTGCAGGTCTCTGAATCACTTTTAACAGCCATAAATGCAGATCAGCACTTTCCTTCAATAGTTAACACTGTCAGTGTGTGCATTGCATTGACACAAGCACCATCCCCATGTCTCCTATAGAGAGAGACAGATAGTAATGCCCAAAATAACATAACCCCCACAAAATCTCTAGAAACTTCCTAACATACCCATTCCTAATAAATGCCCATGATACATAGGTACACACCCACAAATACACACACACCACATTACCATCCATGTGTTGTCAGAATGCCCCCAATATCCCACATTACCATCCCTGTGTTGTCAGAATGCCCCCAATATCCCACATTACCATCCCTGTGTTGTCAGAATGCCCCCAATATCTCCCTTTCCCAACTCTTGTAAATCTTGAATGATTGCAGTCAGTCCTTAATGTTAGACCTTAGTTTCACAATTCAAATAATTCAATGAATGCATGCTAGTGCAAAAGCTGTTAATCTACTGATTTTATAAATTTATATGAGGAATAATTGCAATCCATCTCAATGGTGTATCTTTGCCCATCCATTATTTCTGGCTTTTTGTAGATTTCTTGCACTATGAGATTCAAAGGTATTCTTATATGTGCACTGTCCCACTCCCTCACAAATCTTGAACTGTTGTAGGCCTTGATGAATGCCTGGGTCCTTAAGGCACACCGTTATATAGTTATTGGTGGTGTCTAGTGTTTCTCTCTTGACGCACATCTTTATTAAGTGCCCTTAAGGCAAGATAATTAAGAAATAGCTCTAGTGGCTACTATTTTCCCCCAAATAGTGTCTTTAAGTGTCCACAAGACAGGTTATCCCTGGTTGCTTGTGTTCACCCTATTCCACATCTTATTTAATTGCTGTTGAAGCATGTTATTAAGGCTGTATACCTGGTACCTAGCAATCCCTTCTACCAATATTGCAGGGACTGCTCATTACTTCAGGGGAGTGTGGAAGTATGCCGGACTCCAATCCCCCCCACTCAACACACACACACACACACACACACACACACACACACACACACACACACACACACACACACACACACGCACACACGCACGCACACACACACACACACACACACACACACACACACACACACACACCTTCACCTTCCCTATCCCCTACCTAACTCACCTATTCCAACTTCCCATGCACAGTCACGCATGCACCCCCCAACACTACCCATCAACTAAACTCCCTGGCACTTACATCTACTATAGTGGATGAACATGAGCATTTGATCTTGCTCATTAAAACAAGCTGCATGAGTGGCATTATTAACTGAATGACTCAGCCAGATTAATAGCTTACCCAGGTAGTTCCAAGGGAATGCACAAGACTAATTTGCATATGCTGCTCCTTGGAATTCCTTATTAGCATTTAGCATGGCCACAGGGACAGCCTGTTGTGGTGCTGCATGTCTCCATGTTGAAGAAATGTGGTAGGGCTGTCTCTGAATCAGAAGTTGTTATTGAGAGTTGTCCATCACATGTACACCTCATTGTAACATTTCTGAACTGGGCCCACAGTGTTATATGTATATGTTTATTTGGTTTGATAAGCTCTTAATACCAGTATTATTTAGCTTAGATGCAGAAAATGCAGTGGCTGGTCTTAAATGGTACAAATGGAGTAACAGATTTTTGAGGGATATATTTAATTTTGTGGTTTGAAGCCATAGTTATAATGTTGGTACTAATAGCACAAAGTCAAAGAAGGGTATTTTTTTATCTGATAAGGAAAATTAAACAACAATAAGAAATGTAAGAGAATCACAATGATTGAATGTATTAAAGTAGTAAAGCACTTTCATCTTTGCACATGTTAAAAAGGTCTTCAGATCTAAATTCAAAGAACACACCGAAAGTATTTATCAGACGCAAAAAAAAAGTGAATGATGACATCAGTAAAGCTATTTAAAACCCAGTTGTTCCAAATATAAATCATCTGAAACATCTAAGCATTAGTGCACTTTTTTTACAGGTGCATTTAATCCTGGTAGGTGACTTGCATCTTCTAACCTCATCTGGGGATTAAGTGACCTAAATGTAAACACCCTGCTTAATTTACAGTGTGGAGAGAACTGGCATTAAGAAGACTGGAATTCAAAAATTGAAATTTGTTTAGGGTAATCAGGACAGAATTGATATTTGTGTGAGCAAACATCCAAACTTTGTAAATAAGTCAGGCAAAACTTTCAAGGTTGCAGTTAACTAGCTTGACAGTTCATTTTCTTTGTAGTTTGCAATATCAGAATATCAACAGTTCACGTCCTTGACAGTCCATTTTGTGAACATGTGTAAATGGGTTTGTTGATAGAGGTGGGATTCTGTTTGTATGACTGTTTGTGGGTTAGGGTTAAAGTAAGGGTTAGGTAAGGGGATAGACGTAGTGTTGTGGAGTATGTTAGTGCTTGCACAAGTATGTGTGTGTGTGTGTGTGTGTGTGTGTGTGTGTGTGTGTGTGTGTGTGTGTGTGTGTGTGTGTGCATGTGTGCATGTATTAGCCAGTCTTATATAATGGTGGTGTTATTAGAAGGGTTTTACTAACGTAAGGTGCAAGGCTAAGGTTAGGGGAAGTGTTAGGTTTAGCATGTATTACCAAAGTGGTTTAGGGGCCCACTGCTCCACCTTGCAAATCCATTCTAACGCTAACTCTAACCCTAACCCATTTTTTGTTAAACTGATGGGAAAAAGGAAACTGGATGTGTATGTTTTCTGAAAAGTTTTATGTGAGGTTTATTTTTTTATTTCTTTTGCTTCTTGTAAGTATTTTGAGTTAGAGATTTTGTTGTTAGGATTAATGCTTGTCGAGATTTTTTTTGTTGAGTTAATGAGTGTCATTATTTTGATATGTCAGGATTATGACATAGGCCTAGATTTGAAACATATTTTTGAAGTTAATAAGAGAAGAGGAATCAGTAACAAAGGTACAGTGATGTTTACATCTGGTGATTATGCTTATTTCTGGTGGTTCTGCTATTGTAATTTCAATGGCAGAGGACTTGTACAGATTCATTCCATCAGAACACCACTCTCACATTGCCACATCACTTTGCATGTAAATGTTGGTCCATACTAAACATTTCTATTTGTGACTCAAAAAGTGAATAGGAGACTGCAATAAAACATGTATTAACATTTACTACATCCAAGAGATAAGCAAAGAATAATATCCCTTTTAAACATAGTTTGTGTTGCAATGATTTTAAGAAAAATAATATCTGAATCAGAATACAAAAAAATAATTTAGCAAGATGTTTCTTCAGCTTTTGAAAGTTGTCCAGTGGTGTAAGATCGACAGACCACAATATCAAACTGCAAAAGTTAGAAAATCTTAATATCAAACTAGCTTTAAAGTAAAATAAAGCAGCTTATTTTTGCAGGGTGCAATCCCCCTTCACCCCTATATATTATATATACTGACACTGAGATTGCAACACATTGGAGAAAGAGCAAACTCATGATCCCCAAGTTCCAACTAGCAAAAAAAAAAAAACAGTTCAGTGTTATGATTTCCAAGCATTTGTAATTCAGTACTGAGATCTGTCAATGTTCTAACATAGACACACTCTATTTGATAACTTCCCCCTTTCTCTGAATTTGTCCAGACCTCAGACCCATCAATCAAATATCACAAAATAAAGCAGCTTCTGTATACAGGCATGCATTTTAGTCCAGCAGAGTATGTCATTTACAAGATATTTCCCAGGTATGCATTATGTCTACACCTGGTTCTTCTAACACAGTGATGCCATCCATGAATACTGCAACTTACTCTAGGGCCCCAGAAGGATTTCAGGTCAACTAGTAAACTCAAGCAGAAGCCTTTTGCAGCAAATTGTGGCAAGAATAATAATAAAAGTATTTATATTTCTGATCTCAAGATACAGGTGTATCTATCAAAATGTAAGTCTACTTGGTATATCCAATAAGGAAAATATAGGATCTCTACTCATCTTTATCATGGTCTCCTGTATGATGAGGAGGTGAATCTTTTCATACTGCTGACTGTGTCATTTAACCGTTTCATTCATCATAATATAGCAACCCTCCATTCTTCTTGGTAGCTCAGATATATGTAAAAGATCCCACAGTAGTTACTAAAAAAATAGTTCAGGTATATTTTGTTTATTATAATATATATATATCAGCTCTTATAAGGAAACACTAACTAACTAAAGCACTACACCCTCCTTGACTTCTCATAAGTATTAGACTCCCGATTGGTCCTTCCTGATCAAGTGAAAAATCAGTTCCCTTCCCTAATCTGATCAGTAAAAAAAAACAGTTCCCTATACTAATCTGGTATGTCCAAGGGTCAGTTTCAAGGTTACTCTCCAGTCCAGCTGGTGAATCTGGGAATTTTGAGGCAATGTTACAATTGCTTTATGTACACAGACAACCCTCTCCTCCTTCCAACAAACTCTAATACATGTGAGAGATGCAGTTACACAGCCAAACTGGAGGCAGAGCTCTCTCAACCCAAGACTGGCACAGTCAGTCAGGAGGAAAAGGTAACCACCCACACCACAAATCCAGTCTCACACAGACCTATTGCATCTGCATACCCAACACATAAACACACAAAAACATACTCAGAGGCTCTAAATAAAAATCTGCCTAAACAGCAAAGACCTCCTAAGCAGATATCCAAGCAACAGCCACCCCTCAACAATACCCACAAATCACATATCTCACAAAATCAGTGTGCCTTACAGTCACAGCCCATAAGGCCAAACAACACACCAAATACACTTGTTATAGGGGACTCTATTGTCCAGCACACTGACGTCCCATTCACCAGACTGAACAAGGAGAAGGTCACTGTAAGCTGCCTGTTGGGTGCCAGGATCCGCCACATAACGCAAGCACTCAGGTCACTCCAAAGCAAGTACAAGTATGACTCCGTCATTGTCCATGCTGGTGTGAATGACCTGAGATGTACCTCCCTGGACTACATGAAAAGAGACATAGAGGAGCTCTCTGACCATGTAGCCCAGGCTGGTATGTCCCTGACCTTGAGTAGTATCTTGCCCTCACCAAGAATGATGCCACAGTATAAAGACAAAATGATCAGTTTCAACAATTGGCTAAAGTATTGGTGTCATTCAAAGGGGATCCAGTGTCTGTCAGCCTGGGATGACATGCTCGACAAGCCACGTTGCTTCACTAGGGACGGCTTGCACCTGTCACCCTTAGGCTTTCGTATACTGGCCAAGGCTCTTGCCACCTCCATAGTGCCTTTTTTAGGCAAGGCTCAAAGGACAAACCCACCTCCATAGACAACCCAAAGATAAAAAACTAAAGGTAATGCTACTCAATGCCAGAAGTCTAAACCTCAAGATGCACGCACTCGAGACTCTCCTCAGTATGGAGAAAATCGATGTCTGTGCAGTAAACAGAAACCTGGTTCAAGGCTCCTGAGAGCACCCCAGCACTACCAGGTTATAACTCATACCATGCATTTTGGCCCCAAAACTCGGACTGAAGCACAAAAGGAGGGGGAGTATCTATATTCATCAAAGATACCTGCACCTCCAGGTTAGTGGCACTGCACGAAGCATCAGAAACCATCCATGTGCAACTAACAGCGGGCAAAACTGCCTTTCAGTTTGTAGCCTGCTACAGAACACCCTCCCTATTACAGAAACCCCACTTGGCATTCCTGAGAACACTGGAGAATATGAAGGTCTCTTCAAACACTATGTTATTGGGTGACTTCAACTACCCAAACATTGACTGGGAAAACTACTCAAGCCCAAACACCCTCGCCCAATGGTTCCTTGAATTTATAAACTCTAACGCAATGGAACAACTGGTCACCACTCCCACAAGAGGGAACAACATATTGGACCTGGTCATCACCAACTTGGGGACTCTATGTTCCACACCAGAGGTAAACCTCTCATTGGTAAGATCAGACCATAAACACATTTCCCTGGACATCCATATCCCGTCCCCACCCCCAGCCAAGGAAATCACTGTAAAGAATTTCTCAAAAGCCAACTTTGCACTTCTCAAGACTGAGGTGGAATCCTTCAAAGCCCCTGGGCCAGAGGATAATACAGCCCAATCCGCAGAATCCTTTACAAATGCATTCTATGAGCACCTGCAGGAATGCATGGATCGTGCTATCCCAAATAAAACCAAAACTCACTCCTCCAAAAACAGGAGACCCATCTGGTGGACCCAGGCCATAAATAAGCTATACAACAGAAGGAGGAAGCTACTACATGACAGACCAAAATCCCAAAAAGGGAAGGCATTTCTGATCAGTATTAGCAAGAAACGTCGATCCCTCATAAAATCATCAAAGGCCAGTTTCGAAAGAAAAATTTCCCTAGACACTAAAGATAATCACAAGGCCTTCTTTAGTTATGTCAGAAACATGGGCGGAAACTCCCAGATATGCTCTGAATTGTTGCATAATGGTACAAAATATACCAAACCTACAGACATAGCCAACATCCTGGCAGACAGATTCAGTGCAAACTTCTCCCCCCCTTCCCCCTCAAAGGAGCAAACGCCTATCCCAACTGAATGTAACCTCCCTGACATCACAGATGCACAGGTGAAAGCTGCCCTCTCCAAAGCAAAAAACACAGCATCTATGGGACCGGACGGTGTCCCAGGCTGTGTCTTACACGAGCTCCAAGAAGAACTGAACCCTCACATTAAGTCACTGTTCAAACTTAGCCTTACTACAAGATATGTACCCAAAGAATGGCGTACAGCTACAGTGGTCCCACTCTACAAAGGTGGTGCCACAATGGACCCCGGAAACTATCGCCCCATAAGCCTGACTAGTCTGGTCTGTAAAGCTATGGAGCATATTATCATGGAACTCATAAACAAAGACATTGGGAGCCTCCAGACACTGGACCCTACCCAATTCAGCTTCGTTAAGGGCAGATCTTGCCTCTTAAACCTAGTTGATTTCTTTGAAACAGTTACCAAAGCCATAGATGAGGGCAAGGTAATCCACACAGCCTACCTGGACCTCGCAAAAGCCTTCGACACAATACCCCACTTGGGCATCATAAATAAGCTTACCAGCTTAAATATCAACCCCTATATCACAAGATGGGTTGCAAACTGGCTCAGAGATAGAACCCACATGGTCAGAATCGCAGGTGCCATGTCCAAATCCAAACTAGTTACAAGTGGTGTCCCACAGGGCTCAGTTCTGGGACCTCTCTTGTTCGGTATATACTTCTCTGAGGTTCAAGCTAACACGCGGGGATTATGGCTGACAAAGTTCACCGATGACTGCAAACTGGGGGCCATAATCGAATCTCCAGCTGACACAAGCGTCCTCCAAAAGGGTCTCACAGAGACGGATGCTTGGTGCCAGAGCCACGGCCTCAAGCTAAATGCTAAAAAGTGCATAGTCATCCCCTTTGGGAAAAACAAGGTGCCCACAAATTACCACATAGGTGGTAATCCATTAAGTACAGAAGAAGTAATTAGAGATTTGGGGACCAACGTAGATAGTAATCTCTCCTTTGCCAAATTGGTTAGAAAGACCTTCTATATAGCCCACCTTATCACGAAAAGGTTCACATCTAGATCAAGAGAGGTCATTGTGCCCCTCTACTCCTCACTCATCAGGCCCATAATTGAATACAATGCCCCTTTTGGGATGTACCTTACCCGACACCTGCAGCAACTGGAGAGACCCCAAAAGTACCTCACCAAGAGGATCATGGGCTACAAACAGATGTCCTATGCAGCTCGACTAAAGAAACTCCAGCTCTACTCAGTTGCTTACCGCCTACTCAGAGGCGATCTATGCCTGATGTACAAAGCCATGTCAAACCCAGAATTAATGGACATGCTCCACCTCAAAAAATCCAAGTCCCTTAGAGCTACACGCCCAAGGGACCTAAACCTCAGCACAAAAATAAATAGGACATGCTGGAGGGACAGATTCATTTCCAAGAGGCTCCCCTCACTCTGGAATAGAATCCCAATTCATGTTAGACATAGCCCCTCGATGACCCTCTTCAAGCGAAATTTGGACGCGTGGATGGGAAATCGCAAATTCACCCCTGGGATCTCTCCTGTGTCCCTGCTAGACAGAGGCACAGTAAACTAATCTTAAAAGGGTACCTTCTGTGATCTACTTTACAGAGGCACAGTAGGCTAATCTAATAGGGAGGCAGAAGCCAAATACACTCTGGCTAGGATTATAAATGCCCTAGGACAGATAGCCTAGTATCTACCTATGAACTTGTTACAAAAAAACTCAGAATCAGTTGCATACAGAAAACAAGATCAAAATACTTAATTTTCTGCAGAAATTGAAAAGTATCCTTAGTATATGTCATTTCTCTCTGTTTTATACAATGTTTTATTGAGCAACCTTAATTCACAAAAAAACACACATTCAAAATAAGATTTTATGAGCAGTAGGTGCTTTTCATAGGTAGTTACTAGGCTTCTGAAATACACAGGACAGTTGAGGAGTCTATCCCAAATTCATAGTTGCATCCAAACACTGTCTAGATAATTGACTTGCTCAAGGCCAAACAGTAGGCAAATGAGGGCTGAGGGTATCAAACTGTGTACCATAGAAACTAAAGCTCACCCTATTAAACCTCTGAACCAAGTGGAAAAATGCTTCCTTGTCAAACCTGATATTGAATCAGGGGCCTTTAGGTCTTTAGTCTGACAATCTTACAATTGGGCTATTTCATCTCATTCATTTTTACTCTACAGCATACAAAATTCATAACATGGGTTCATAAGTAAGTACTAGGCTAATTGCCCTGTGGACCATTTTAAGCCTAACCAGTTTCCCTTTTGGTGCTTGAATTAACCTATCCTGTTTGATGTTAGACTAACCTTGCCTATCGCATGGTAGATAATTATATATTACTCCTATTGAGAATAGCTGGAATATTATATATTACTTCTACTGAGAATAGCTGGTATCATACCATGAATAATTTTATGGAGCCCCTACATGAGGTAAAGCATATAAGAGCTATCTTTGTCCACTAGTAGTTCAGGGGCAGTCCTTGTGTAAATCTTCTATTTTCCATCATAAATCCAAACTGCATTTGAATAAGAACAGTGGGGAGCTTTGTTTTATATGGATGGGGTGTCTGATCCATCAATGATATCAATACAAAAATTATGATAAACTGTAACCTATGCAAACTAATGTGTATGCATACCTGCCAAAACTGGTGAGAACTGGAACACTGAAGTAATACCTATAAAATGGTGTTATCTCTCAACATGTACAATGCTTCCAAATACAATGGCTCATTTACTTGCAGATTTTATGACCTAAAGGTAAAAGAAACTCCTGAGATATTGATATTGACTTTGCATTCTAGGATATATTCTTTGCTGTAAGAGTTAATATGTGACCTCCCACCAAGGTTTAGAAAATATTTTTCTTACATAAAAAACACATTTCTGTTTGCCCAACTTTAATAGTTCTGCATTCAGTTTCCATTGTCTATTTTTTTTCCAGAGCAGTTTTGACTTTTGAAGTCTCTTCATCACAATGATCCTGCCTTAAAATTATTTTATCTTTGTAATAAGGTCCCATAATAATCTTGTAAATAGACTCCCACAAAATTACCTTGCAAACATCTAGAAAAATATTTTGCAAAACATAAAATAAAGGAGATCAGAGTGAACAACAGAACACTGTACCTGTGTCTTGGTACATTACTTTGTTGATGAGACTTAACAAATCCACCTGTACTCCAGAAAAGAACATCCCTATTATTTTTTATTCCATTTTCCCAAGTACAAATATTCTAGCTAACTTCCCAGTCGTGTTACATATATTTATAAGTCAATTTTTTTTCTCAAAAAAAAAAATTGCAACAAGATAATAAATCCATTCTGTAGAAACACTATGCAGTAGTCAAGTGTAGTATTCCAAACTGAATCCTCAGCATTTCAAACTCTTCTGTACTGAATTTTATACCAATAAATGACCCTCATACACATATCCCATAATTCAGATAACATTTATATACAGTCAAAATCCACTTAAGTGATGCCAAAGTCTCTCAAGTAAGAAGTAAAACTTGAGGTTTGGCCTCCCCATGTAATAAACATTGCCTGCATAAAATGAAAAGGATGGAAAATCAGTATCACAAAAATAGTGCCTATCAGTTATATTCAGTCACTGCACAAAATGTATACAGGCCAAATAAAATTAATTTTTTAACTTTCCATATTTATTTCACTACCTATTCTTCTTTAAACATTTCTTGTACATATTGTACTACACTATTCATGTACATATTGTAGTACACTAGTCATGTGCATATTGTACTACACTAGTCATGTACATATTGTAGTACACTAGTCATGTACATATTGCACTACACTAGTCATGTACATATTGCACTACACTAGTCATGTACATATTGCACTACACTAGTCAAGTACATATTGTACTACACTAGTCATGTACATATTGCGCTACACTAGTCATGTACATATTGTGCTGCACTAGTCATGTACATATTGCGCTACACTAGTCATGTACATATTGTACTACACTAGTCATGTACATATTGCACTACACTAGTCATGTACATATTGTAGTACACTAGTCATGTACATATTGTACTACACTAGTCATGTACATATTGTAGTACACTAGTCATGTGCATATTGTACTACACTAGTCATGCACATATTGTAGTACACTAGTCATGTGCATATTGTACTACACTAGTCATGCACATGTTGTAGTACACTAGTCATGTGCATATTGTACTACACTATTCATGCACATGTTGTAGTACACTAGTCATGTGCATATTGTACTACACTAGTCATGCACATGTTGTAGTACACTAGTCATGTACATATTGTACTACACTAGTCATGCACATATTGTACTACACTAGTCATGTACATATTGTACTACACTAGTCATGCACATATGGTACTACACTAGTCATGTACATATTGTACTACACCAGTCATGCACATATGGTACTACACTAGTCATGCACATATTGTACTACACTAGTCATGCACATATTGTACTACACTAGTCATGCACATATTGTACTACACCAGTCATGTACATATTGTACTACACTAGTCATACACATATTGTACTACACCAGTCATGTACATATTGTACTACACTAGTCATGCACATATTGTAGTACACTAGTCATGTACATATTGTACTACACTAGTCATGCACATATTGTAGTACACTAGTCATGTACATATTGTACTACACTATTCATGCACATATTGTAGTACACTAGTCATGTACATATTGTACTACACTATTCATGCACATATTGTAGTACACTAGTCATGTACATATTGTACTACACTATTCATGTACATATTGTAGTACACTAGTCATGTACATATTGTACTACACTATTCATGTACATATTGTAGTACACTAGTCATGTACATATTGTACTACACTATTCATGTACATATTGTAGTACACTAGTCATGTACATATTGTACTACACTATTTATAATCGTTTTCTGAGTTCTTTCAATTTCTCCTTTTCCATTTTCTTATTTCTCTCATTACACTACCATCTTCCTTTTCTAATCTACTTAATTAACTCGATACTTCTATTTTTACTTGTACAAATAATTGCTTAAATAACAATTGTTGTATTTTTTCCTTGATTTCCTTCTTATAATTTTTTTTCTTTGTCGAAGTACTATCATCATATTCTAAATCATCCAATGAATCATTATGTTCTTTTATAGTTTTCTTTCTCTGGTTTTCTGACATCATATTGCCACTTAATAAAACATTTTTTTATATTTTTCCTTAAATATCATCTACCATTTTAGACCAATTTTTATAAAATGTTGTCATTGTAGCATGATCTTCCCATGACTGTGTTACTAATATAGTTTCTTCTTTATTCTATGCTTTCCCATTTATTCTTTTTATTCCTTTGCCCGTTTTATATATTCCTTGTTTTCCTTTATTTCTAGCCATATTGCAAGATGATCAGAACATCCTGTTTCAACTACTTCCCCTTTTCCTATAACTAAATGTTCTGATACTATAAAATAATATATTTCATTTCTATACATACCCCTTTTGTAAGTCCATGAATTTTTGGCCCAAAGTTTTAACTTACCAGATCTTATAACATTTAACATTTTTCTTATATCATTTTCCTTCTTTTTATGCCTCTTAAACCACAATTAAAATCTCCTGTTATTATACTATTCATAGTTATCATTACATAGTCTAAAATTTGATGAAATAAACTTTCCCTTTCTTTGTAATTAGTATAAGCATACAAGCATATAATGCTATACTTCTATATATTTGATCTTTCCATTTTAAATCTAGAATGCTTAATCTTCCCATTTTTGCTAAAGTTACATCTAACATCCTTACTGTATTTCTATAGAATACAGCTATTCCAGAACATCTCATTTCCCAAATTCCAGATTATCTTTCCTTCCCATAGATTCTCTGTTTGTAATATTTCATTTGTTAATCTTCTGTCTTTTAATATAATTGCATCTACATCATATGCAATACACTGCTCTAAAATTCTTATTCTTCTTACTATATTCTTAATACTATTCACATTTACAGAAAGAACTTAAAATTTTAATTTTCCATTAGAGTCATAGTTAATTGCTAGGCTAGTTTTCTTAATAAGCCATTATAAGCCTAATCAATTCCCTTCCCAAAGATGAGAATAAAACACCATGCCTTGTATCTGAGTCAAACAACTTAACCATTACACCAAGTCCCAGTCTTTAGCTGTATATATTCTTTTTCATCCATCTCATTTCTTTTCTACTGATCCATTTAAATTTTCTTTTTCTGACTTTTAGACTTTTAACAATAGAATTCATTTTCCCTTTTACTACCTTCCAGTTTGTCTTCTTCATCACTTATTTCAGAACCTTCTTCTATGTCCTTATTTTTTTCTGATCTAATTTTTCTTCTATTTCTACTACTTGTAAAATGTCTTCTCTTTGTTCATTTTCTACTTTCTTTTTTCCTTCTTAGAGTTTTTTTCATTTTTACAATCCACCCATAATTGTCCAATTTTGTTACATGTATAACATTTCAGTTAACATTTTTTGCATCTTATGCCATTTCCCCACAAATATAACATTTTCTTTTATCACAGTTACTTATAATCATGTCCTTCTTTTCCACAGAAAAAAACATGTTTTGAGTTGTCACCAGTATTTTACAACACCCCTATTCCCCTCCACATTGATCATGCTTGGTATATGTATCATTTTTTTCTTCCTATTTTTAAGACACTTTTACAATTCCAGCCACCGGTCTATTAAGCTCTTTTGTCATAAAGGTTTGCAATGTCTAGTACTTCCTTACATATCTCCATTCAAAATCTCTCTTTCTACCTCTGTTTGAAATTGTACATGAATCTTCTCTTTTGTTTCCCTGTTAAATGGTTTTATCACAAAGATTTCATAGGTTACAGTCTTTCTTTTTTTTCATATTCTTCAATAAAATTTTCCATTGAAAAAACAGTCTCAAATATAATGTAACAAATGCCTCTTTGTTAATAAAAATAAATGCTTTCATATCATGTGCTTTTACACCCAAAGAAGCTATTAAACTGTCCCATATTTAATTCTTTGCCTTCTTTACTTTGAATCCTTACCAGGTAATTTTCTTTTTCATTTTCTTCTGCTTTCTTTTCTACTACTACACTTTTGCCGTCTTTCTCTTTCTCTGCATGTGTTTCTTTTCCATCCCACCACTATTATTCAGGATCGTCTCTGCACCATTCTTTTTTATTTTCTCCACAGTGCCCCCCAATTGTTAGCGAAAGGCTTCTCATTTGTACCTGCTGCATCTGGAGACTTAACTGAATTACTAACTGACTTAAGACTTTTTGCTAAATCTTTAGATTTGAAACTTTTATATAAAAATAATATATCTACTGATATGTTGTTTAAATGTGCCAGCACTTTTATACCACATAGCGCTCCTATTGTTAAAGCATTTACTGACATGTGTGAATAAGATATTTATGATTCTTTTTTTAAACAAAAAACTAAATGTTATTTTAATCTTACTGATGGTGAAAGACGTGCATTAATCTCCTTAATTACGAATGATAGCCTGATTATTAAACCTGCAGATAAGAGTGGTATGATCTATTAATGAATTCTTCTCAGTATCTCTGGTAAACATTTCATATGTTAACAAAAGTATTGCTAAAGTGAAACGTTTTTTTTATGAACTACTGATAGAAACTAGTATTAATTCTGAAACATACAAGTACCTGTATTTGGCTAACCATGTCATCCCTTTTATATATGGTCTTCCTAAAATCCATAAGTCAATAATTGCACCACCTATGAGACCTATAGTCTCTGGTAGCAAATGGATTACTGTGGCCATTTCCAAATATCATAAACAATTAGCCCCCCTTTTATGATTTAGTCACAGTTGTACTAAAGATACAGGTGACTTTTTGCTCTCTTTAAGGGAATGGTGTACAAATAATGATGTTAATAATGTTTGTCTTGCAATTATGTATGTGAGTTCACTTTACACTGTGAATCCAAACTCTTATGGTGTTGAAGCAGTCAGAGAATTTCTCATTACACATAGCGGGTTCCCTTAATCTAAGATTCAATTAATGTGTCAGAAGCTAGAGTGTGTCTTAGAAAACAATGGGCCAGATTTATGAAAGTTTGCACAGGGTGTAAGAAGAGTGTAGGAGCTCACGGAGGCAATATGTCTGCCATGTGATCCAGATACAGCCAGCAGGAGTGTGCACGAGAGCTGCTAAAGCTACTCTTGCACAGACAGCGTCATAGTATGCAAATTACCTCATTTGCTGCTGAAAGCTATGCAAATGAGGTAAATTTGCAATCCAGGAAACACTAACCTGTCCGTGGAAGATTAGTGTTATCTGCAGAAATTAACTCTGTTGGTAACGGAGTACCGTTCTGCAAATAGCTAAACAGAGCTATGACAGCTCCAAATAAAGGATGCATACAGTTGAGGAAGCATACCAATGGCCAAATATAAGGCCATTGGCATTTATAAATGTTTAAAATTATTAAAATCTAACTTTTTTCCTCGATCTCCGATGTTTATGCGTAGCTCAGCACCGCGCAAATGTGTGGCGCTTTAAAAAACAAGAAAATAATTTAAAAATAGCCAAAAATAGCCATTTTCATTAAAAAGCTTATCCTGCCAGGCAGGTGAATGGCAGGTTGAAGACAACATGGCCACTGAGTACTGGATGCTGAGGGGGGGGAGCTCAGTGTGAGAGATGTAATCATACATTAGTAGGCACTCCTATGCAAATGAGGATAAGGATAGTGAATCCCAATTTTCCCCAGCATGTGAGTCATGTCCCAGGAGTGTAAGTGTAGGAGTAGGTGAGTAGTAGAGTAGAATATAGGTAACATCATATGGGGGTGTGTCAGAAAGGCTGTAAGCTAATTGGAGCACAGTGTCTTGTGTTTGCCCTGAGTTGCTCAGGATTGCAAGAGGCATTCCTACAGCTGTCCTTTTTGAAAACCAGAAACCAAAGGTGCACACCGTGAAAATATCTGAAATTTCTTGCAAACGTGCACACAGCGTGTGCACTCATTTGCACGGCATTGCCCCTTGTGGAAACAGAAAGGGAAAAGGAAGGAAAAGAAGTAGTAGGAAGTTAACCAAGGAGAACTAGCAGCGCTGCCAGATGAAATGAATCAGAATCAGCCAATTACACAGGCAGCAGGCTAGCCCAGCCCAGCCCAGCACTTTAAACTCTGCAAACAACATTCTTCCCTGTTTGTTCCCCAAGAACTCTGCAACACTGCAGTATGCAAAGAGGGAAAGCTTAAAAACTTTAAAGTCAGACAAAATGTTAGGGGCTGCTCTTGCTATCATAAACCAACATGTGCAAGGTGCTGAGGGGGTGATGTTGTGAATGCTGCTGAGCATTCCACAGTGAGGAGACGGAGAAGAGTGTACAGACCCAGGGTAACCTACCAGGGGCTACATGAGCTGGAGATAGTGGAGTGCTATAGGGTGGACAGAGACCTCCTGCAGCAAATTGTTGAGCTGTGCCGGCCACGCCTCACACACAGAACCAACAGAGGTGAATCCATCCCAGTGGATACCAAGGTATGTGTTGGCCTAAGAATACTAGCTATAGGTACCTTCCAGAGACCAACTGGTGATATGATGGGGATTTCACAGGCATTAGCATCCAGGGTACTGCATCAGTTCCTGAATGCCATGTCAGCACATGTCGGTGAGCATGTATATTTCCCCAATTCCCATGAGGCATTGGCCAGCAATATCCATCTTTTCCACCAAATAGCAGAATACCCTGAGGTAGTGGGTGCAATAGAATGCATGCACATACACATCAAAGCACCACCTGGTGAGCGGGGTAGGGTCTACATCAACCGCAAGGGCTTCCCCTCCATCAACTGCCAGGTCGTGTGCGATGCCCAGGGCATAATAATGAATGTGTGTGCTGGCTGCCTGGAAGCTGTCACGATTCCCACATCTGGCATCTGACGCAGCTGTACCAGAGATTTGCCAATGGGGACATCCCTGATGTTCACCTAGTGGGGGATGCTGGATATGCACTGGGGCCGTGGCTGATGACACCCATCAGAAATGCACACACACCCAAACAAGAACTCCATAATGAGGCACACGCACAAACAAGAAACATAATTGAGCATGTGTTTGGGATGCTCACATCACGGTTCTGGTGCCTGGACACATCTGGTGGAACCTTGCAGTACTCATCAACTACATGTACCCAAATTGTCATGGTATGTGCCATGCTACACAATATGATCCTGCAGAAACAGCTGCTGCAGGAACAACTTGGGGCAGGGCCAAACAGCCCCCCACCATTGCCAAGGCCTGCACAGGCACAGCATGACTCAGAGGAGGAACAACCTGAGCCTGCCCCAGTAGGCAGAAGGAGGCGTGCCCAGTATGCCCTGGCCTTGGCAAATAGGCAACACATAGCACATACACTGACTCAGCAGGAACCCTGGAAATGACACCTCTCTCTGACTCGCACATACAGTAAAAGGGATGCCTAACTTGACACTACCTGTTTTCAAACTTGTATAGGGAGTGTAATATGTGCATCCGACATAGGCAGCCCTGCAGCACCACCTGAGTCATGAGTCCCTATTTTAAGCAATATAAAGCACTGCTAAGCAAATTTTACCAGTATTGAGTATATTTAAATACAATTGCATGTAGCTGTGCACCACGCTAACCAGCACAATGTCGGGCAACATTGGGTAATGTTGGGCAAAGTCGAGCATAGTCAGGTAAGCATGCTCATGCCTGCTTTACTGTTCCTTAACCAGTCAGGTCTGCCCAGCAGGAAAATAAAAATCAGTGACAGGGCTCGAACTAAGGATACTGTGCACTATAGTCACAGTACTGAAACACTAAGCCATGACAGCATTTCACTGGCACAGACACAACTTAAGTCACTCACACATACCAGTTTGGGGGGGGTCACATACCTTACAGTCACAGCCAGCAGGACAATTGTAGACAAATGCAAACACAAACAAATGCTGTATCATGCCCTCTGAAGAGGCATATGAGTAACCTCCCCCTGGCCTATACAGACAGATAACAGCACGCCAGGCAGTGTGATGTGGGTTGGGTAGGCTATGAAGTCACAAACTAATATGCGTGTAATTGGAAGCTAAGGTCTGTAGTATAGTGGTATGCCTCAAGCCAGTACGAAAGGCAACAGTACAGAATGAAATAGAGTACCTGACATAGCAGTGCAGGCCTAGCAAATGAGTATAAGTGTCAGGTGTACCCCTCATCCTATGTACACCCACAGTAACAATCAGGTGTGCCTCCCCGGGTAGAAATGTACAAATAATAGCTGTCCCCCCTGTATGTAGAAATGTTGATTAGTTTATGCAAATTGACTTTTGGAACCCCTGCAGGCACAGCATGCTTCCTGTCAATGTACAATACAAAGGTGAGCCCTGAAGTAAAAACTAACTTTATTTTTCACACACATATAGTATATATGCCCATAGTGAGCATGCTCACACACTTAAACAAATTTAGACAATTTCAGTCAGCAACATACTGAAAGGTCATACTGGGCATGCTCACACAGTTAAACAAACAAAGCAAATGTCAGTCAACAATATACTGAAAGGTCATACTGGGCATGCTCACACACCTAGGCCATGTCTGAGTACAGCGGTGGGCCACAGATATCTGGCAGTTGCAGTTCTTACTCCAGACACTTGTCACTATTCACCAATCCTGCCTTGCATACACAGTGATATAAAAACAGACCCATATAATATATTGGACCCCTGTCATAATCAAACTATGTACTACAAGTACTTAAGTTGTTCAAAGAAAGTGAAAATGCAAAGAAGATCAATAAATCTCCGATCAGTATCATCACAAAACAATGAGCACTCCTAACATTATCCAAGCCATGTTCTGGCAAAAATATTGCCAAAGAGTCCATAGAGAACCATGAAGCTTTCTTTCGCTATGTCATAAATATCATTGTAAACTCATATATGTTCTGAGTCAGTGCAAAGTGTAAATGAATACATGTACATGACTGACATTGCCAACATCTTGTCAGACAGGTTCATACATATTTACCTCCCTCTCACTGACAAAAAGGCCCATTACCATACCTGGAGATTGTCAAAACCCAGAAATCACATATACAATGGTTAAACAGCTCTATCCAAACCTAAAAACATGGCATCTATGGGATGACATGGTTTCCCTGGTTGTGTCATATGTGAACTCTAAAACAAACAGACCCTGCACCTGAACAGTCTGTTGAGACTCACCATCTGTACAGGATATGAAACTGTTGAATGGGTTACAGCAACGTTTAGCACACTCCACAAGTGTTGGAGCACAACAGACCATGGGAACTCTAGTCTTACAAGCCTAATAAGCCTGATCTGCAAGGCCATGGAATCCATCATTATGGAACACATAAACAGAGCTATTGGGAGCCTACAAACACCCAGCCCATTTTGATTTGGTCAGGGGCAGATCATGGTTCCTAAACCTGCTAGACAGTTTTTAAGGCAGTAACCCAGGACATACATCAATGAAGTGAGCTCCACACAGCCTACATAGACCTTGAAAAGCCCTTTTCCAACATCCCACACACATGTCGTTTCCACAAAATCAACAACCTGTGCATAAACACGTATGTCATCTGATGGATTGCCAACTGGGGCACAGATAGATCCCACAATGTAAGAATTCTGGTCTCCTGTTCAAGCTGGTAACAACTGCTGCCACCCATAGCTCAGTCCTGGGACCCCTCCTGTCTGGTGTATACTTTTCAGAAATACAGTCAAACACACGAGGGCTATGTTTAGCAAAGTTTGTGGATGACTGCAAAAAGGTTGTCATAATCGATGTTTGGGACAACAGAGACATCCTTAAAAAGGGTCTCAGTCAGACAGATGTGGTGTCAAAATTATGGCCTCGAGCTACAGTCATACAAATACCACATAGGTGCCAGCACCCTAAATATGGAGGTACTAATAAGGGCTCTATGGACACATGTGAATAGTCATCTCTACTTCCAGAAACACATTCACAAAGTGGTTAGAAAATCATGTTATGTGTTCCCACAAATTGCCAAGGTCTTTGCATGTAGGTCAAAGGAGGTTCCCTCTACTCATCAGTCATCAGACCCATCAGAGAGTATCACTACACACTTGCAATGAATCTGACTAGGCACCTTCAGCAGCTGGAAAGACCACTGAAGTACTTCAACAAGAGGATTACTGGCCTCAAACAGTTGCCCCATGCAACAAGACTGAATTTAACTCAATCTGTACTTTGTTGCATACTGTCTATGCAGGCGATCTCTGCCCAACAGACAGGTCCATGTCCAATGCAGAACTGATGTACATGCGCTATCTGAAGTAAACCCAAGCTCACTGTGCCACATGCTCTGGGGATATCATCATCACAACAATAAATAGAACATGTTGGAGGGATACATTACTACCTCACAGACTTCCCTTGCTTTGGAACAGTACATTAAGCTGAGTCCCTAACTGACACTCTTCCACAGTCGCCTTGATGAGTGTATGTGAAACTGAACTGGCACACCATGGATCACTTCATCAGCTCTGCTACACAGAGGCCTATGGAACTAACCCCATGTGTGGTGATGGCTGCACACTCTGACCATACTAATATATGCCTTCAGGCAGATAGCCTATTACCTACCTACCTATGTACCTATATATATATATATATATATATATATATATATATATATATATGTAGGGGGAACATAGTATAATAAGCCAAAGATGGATGGGCAAAGATGTGACTAAGAGGGTGACCATGATAGGGAGCCATCCAGGACTGTCTCACCCAGCACACATCCCAATGGCACAAAAGACATGAGGTGCACATCTCGCCCACTGTACATAACAGCCACCAGTATCTGTAAGCATTACAGTGTATGTGGTCCATGTGCCTGGTGTACAACATGAATGTACAATGAAGTACACATCTACTATCTGTAGACATGTACCTGTCACATAGGTTCATAGGTATGTAGTAGACTATCTTCACGGAGGCATTTGTTAGCCTAGGCAAGTTATGCAGCTTTCACCACCCCATTGGGTAGTCTCCCAATCCCTAGTTCTAATAGTTAGTACCCTAAGCCCCTTTCTAGTGGGGCTGCTGATGTGATGCCTGGCATGAATTGTCTGTTTCCCATCCACTCATCAAGGTTCCTATTGAAGAGTGTCAGTGAGGGGCTCTGTCTGATGTACACTGGGACTCTGTTCCACAGTAAGGCAAGTGTCTGGGATGGTACTCTATCCCACCAACATGTTGTATTCATTATTGTGATGAGGTTCATATCCCTGGAGTGTGTAGTGCAACTCAATTTTGTTATCCGTAGATGGAGCATGTTCGACAGTTGTGTGTTGGACATGGCTCTGTATGTTAGGCAGAGTGTGCCTCTGAGTAGGTGGTATGCAGCGGAGAACAGATTTAGTTTTACCAGTTGTGTTGCATAACACAACTGTTTGAGGTCAGTAATCCTCTTGGTGAGTTACCTCTGTGGTCTCTACAGCTGCTTGATATGCTTAGCTGAGTACATCCAAAATGGTGCATTGTACTCAATGATGGGTCTGATGACTAAAGAGTAGAGGGCCACCACTACCTCTTTTGATCCTGATGCAAACCCTTTGTTGATTAGGTGGGCCACATAGGATTTCCCAATCACTTTGGCAACATGGTTGTCAAAGTAAAGATGACTATCTACTTGTGTCCCCAGATCCCTTATTACCTTGTCAGTTTTACGGGAGTAACACCTATGTGGTAGTTTGTGGGTACTTTGTTTTCACCAAAGGGGATTACTATGCATTCTTCCACATTGAGCTTGAGGCCATGATTCTGACACCACACATCTGTCTCATAGCATCCCTTCTGGAGAATATTTGTGTCATCTGGGGAATCTATTATGGCAAACACTACAGTTCCCAGCAAACTTAGTCAACCACAACCCTCCTGTGTTGGCATGTACTTTTGAGAAGTCTATACCAAACAGGAGAGACTCCAGGACTGAACCCTGGGGGACACCAGTTGTTACCAGTGTAGAGTCTGACATGTAGCCAGCAACTCTTAATTTGTGGGATCTATCTGTGAGCCAGTTTGCAATCCATCTTGTGATGTATGGATTCATGCCCAGGTTGGTGAGTTCATCTATGACACCTGACTGGGGAATGGTGTTAAAGGCCTTAGCGAGGTATAGGTAGGCTGGGAGCTCATTTCAATCATCTGTAGCCTGGGTAACTGTCTCAAAGAAATCCACCCAGTTCAGGAGGCGTGATCTGCATTTGATGAAGCCAAACTGGGTGTGCTCAACTGTGTGAAGGTTCCCAATGTCTTTATGGTTGACTTCCATTATGATTGGCTCCATTGCCTTGCAGATCAGACTCGTCAGGTTCATAGAGCGTGAATGCCTAGGGTCTTTTGTGGCCCCATCCCTGTGGAGTGGGAAGAACGTTGCTGTGCAACATTCTATGGGTACATATCCTGTAGAGAGCATGTAGAGAGAGGTGTAGGTATCCTTGATGAATATGGATACATTCCCGCCCTATGTGCTATGATCCAGGTTCTGATGCTGGAAGGTATGGAATGAGTAGTATCCTGGTAGTGCTGGTATGCTCTCTGGAGCATTGAACTAGGTTTGTGTTACTGCACAGATATCAGTATTCTCCATACTGAGAAGTGCTTTGAGTGTGTGGATGTGGAGGCTGAGACTTCTGGCAAGGAGTAGCATTAAGCTCACTTTGTGGTTATTTGTGTTGTTTATGCAGTCTGGTTTGTCCTGATTGACCAGTGTTCCACACCTGAAGTCAATGCCTCATTGGTCCGATCTGACCATAAGCTAATTACCCTACATATCTACATTCTGCCCCCACCCCCCATTAAGGAAACCATGTAAAAAATATCTCCAAAGACGACTTCATAATTGTTAAGACAGAAGTGGTGAACTTCAGGACACCCATGCAGATGGACAATACAGTTATGACTACTGAATCCTACACAATTACACTTTTTAAGCACTTACACGAGTGCATGGATTGTGCTATCCCAAACAGAACCAAGATGCTATCCTCCAAGAAAAGAAAGCCAATCTGGTGTCTCCCTGCCATAAACAAACTGCACAACAGAAGGAAGAAACTGTTGCAAAAGAGGGTAAAACCCATGAGTGGAGGAGCTCCCTGGTCAGTCTCAGTAAGAAGCTATGATTCCTGATAAAATCCTCCAAAGCTAGTTATGAAAACAAAATCATCACCGATTCTAAAGACAAGCACATAGCATTCTATAGCTATGTCAAGAATCACAATGGCAACACTCAGATCTGCTCTGAGTTACAGCACAATAGCACTAAATATACAGACCCAACTGATATTGCCAACATCCTGGCAGATAGGATCAGTGCTAACTTTACCCCCTCTCACCCATGAAAGAGCCCATCTCTATACCGGAAGAATGCAATGTTGCTGTCATCACGACTGCACAGGTAAAATCCACTCTCCAAAGCCAGGAACACAGCATCCACGGGACCAGATAACATCCCAGGCTGCATTCTACATGAACTAGAGAACAAACTGGCACCACACCGAAGTACCATGTTCAAGCATAGCCTCACCTCAGGCTTTGTGCCTGCTGAATGGCACACAGTGACGGTTATCCCACTACACAAGGGGGGAGCCACCACGGACCCCTGGAACTAGCACCCCATTAGCCTGATGAGCCTGGTCTGCAAGGCCATGAAACATATCATCATGGAACTTATAAACAAAGACATTGGTAATTTCCAAATTCTGGACCACAACCATTTGGGGTTTGTAAAAGGCAGATCATGTCTCCTAAACCTGATAGACTTTTTTGAAGCAGTCACCAAAGTGGTAGACAAGGGTAAGGTGGTTCACACAGCCTATCTAGATCTTGCCAAGGCTTTCGACACCATTTCCCACTCTGGAATTATAGATAAACTCACTAAACTAGGTATAAATCCCTATGTCACAAGATGGGTTGCCAACTGGCTCATAGACAGAACCCACACTGTGAAAGTAGCAGACTCCAAGTCTGACTTCAGACCAGTGACAAGTGGAGTGCCACAGGGTTCAGTCCTGTGTCCTGTCATGTTTGGTATCTACTTCCCTGAAGTACAGGCTAACACAGAAGGTCATTGGCTAATGAAGTTCCCAGATGACTGCAAACTAGGAGCCATAATTGAAACGACTAACGATGTGGACATCCTACAAAAGGGTCTTACTGAGATAGATGCCTGGTGTCAAAGCTATGGCCTCAAGCTCAATCCCAAAAAGTGCATTGTCATCCCCTTTGGTATAAACTCTGTACCCATGAACTACAACATAGGCAGTAGTATACTTAACACTGAAAGTGTGATGAGACCTTGGGACACAGGTGGTCAGTAGACTCTCCTTTGATAATCACATTGCCACAGTAGTCAGGAAATCCTTCTACGTGGCACACCACATCATAAAAGGTTTCTCATGCAGAAAAAAAGTTAATTGTTCCCCTTTACTCATTACTCATCAGATCCATTATAGAGTACAACACCCCTTTTGGTATGTACCTCACAAGACATCTACAACAACTGGAAAGCCCACAGAAATACCTCACAAAGAGGATTAGTGGCCTCAAATACTTGCCCAACACAGACGGTCTCAAAATACTCCAGCTTTACTCTGTCGCATATCGCCTACTCAGAGGTGATCTCTGCCTAACATACAAAGCTATGTCAAACACAGAGTTGTTGGACATGCTCCACTTAAAGAAATCCCAATCTCTCCGAGCTTTGGCCCCAAAACCCGGACTGAAATACAAAAAGAGGAGGTGTATCCATTTTCATAAAGGATACCCACACCTCCAGGTTAGTGGCACAGCACGAGGCCTCAGAGACCATCCAAGTGCACTAACAGTGGGCAAAGCTGCTTATCAGGTCGTAGCCTGCTACAGATCACCTACCTTGTCTCAGGACCCTCACTCAGCATTCCTGAGAACACTGGAAAATATAAAGGTCCTACCAAACACCATGATATTAGGAGATTTCAACTACCCAAACATTGATTGGGAGAATTACTCAAGTACAAACTCCTTTGCCCAATGCTTCATAGAGTTTATAAACTCAAACGTCCTGGAACAGCTGGTCACCATGCCCACTACATACTGGACCTGATCATAACCAACATGGGGGATCAGTGTTCCACACCAGAGGTAAACCCCTCGCTGTTAAGATCAGATCATAAAGTAATCACACTGGACATCCACATCCCGACCCCATCCCCAGTCAAGGAAACCACTGTGAAAAACTTTTCAAAAGCAAACTTCACACTTTTCAAGACCAAAGTGGAAAGTTTCAAAGCCCCCTTGCTACAGAATTATGCTATCCAATCCGCAGAATCCTTTACAAGTGCATTATATGAGCATCTAATGGGATGCATGGATTGAACCATCCCGAGTAAAACCAAGACTCACTCCTCCAAAAAGAGGAAACCAGTCTGGTGGTCTTTGGCCATAAATAAGCTATACAACAGAAGGAGGAAACTACTACATGATAGAGCAAAATTCCAAAAAGGAAAGGCATCACTGATCATTATTAGCAAGAAACTACAATCGCTCATAAAGTCATCCAAGACCAGTTTCTAAAGAAAAATTTCCAAGGAATCTAAAGATAACCACAAAGCCTTCTTTAGCTATATCAAACATTTAGGTGGCAACACTCAGATATGCTTTGAGTTACTTCAAAATGGCAAAAAATACACTGAACCAACTGACATTGCCAACATCCTGGTGGACAAGTTTAGTGCAAACTTCACCCACCCTCACCCCCAAAAGGGCCTATGTCCATCCCAGAAGAATGCAGTTTCCCAGACATCACGGACATGCAGGTAAAAATAGCCCTCTCCAAAGATAAGAACACAGCATCAATGGGACCGAATGGTGTCCCAGGCTGTGTCTTACATGAGCTCCAAAAGGAACTAAACCCTCACCTAAATTCACTGTTCAGCCTCAGCCTTACCACAGGCTATGTACCCAAAGAATGGCGTATGGCAACAGTCATCCCTCTCCACAAAGGTGGTGCCACAACAGAACCTGGGAACTATTGCCCTATAAGCCTGATCAGCCTGGTCTGCAAAGCTATGCAACTGCGAATTATCATGGAACTCATAAATAGAGACATTGGGAACCTCCAGACACTGGACCCTACCCAATTTGGCTTTGTTAAAGGCAGATCCTGCCTCCTAAACCTAGTTGACTTCTTTGAAACAGTTACCAAGGCCAAAGATGAAGGGAAGGTAGTCCATACAGCCTACCTGGAACTCACTAAGGCCTTTGACACCATTCCCCACTCTGGCATCATAGACAAGCTTACCAGCTTGAACATTAACCCCTATTTCATGAGATGGGTGGCCAACTGGCTCACGGATAGAACATACATGGTCAGAGTTGCGGGTGCCATGTCAGACTCTAAACCAGTCACAAGTGGCATCCCACAGGTCTCGGTCCTGGGACCCCTCCTGTTCAGTATATACTTCTCTGAGGTACAGGCAAGCACAGGAGCACTATGGCTGACCAAGTTCACAGATGACTGCAAACTGGGGGCCATAATCGACTCTCCGGCTGACACAGACATCCTCCAGAAGGGTCTTACAGAGCCAGATACCTGGTGTCAAAACCATGGCCTCAAGCTGAATGCCAAAAAAATGCATAGTCATCCCCTTTGGAAAAAACAAAGTGCCCATGAATTACCACATAGGTGGTAATCCACTAGGTATGGAAAATGTAATTAGGGACCTGGGGACCAAGGTAGATAGTAACCTCTCCTTTGATAATCACATTGCCAAAGTGGTTAGATATTCCTTTTATGTAGCCCAGCTAATCATGAAAGGGTACACCTCTAGATCAAGAGAGGTCATTGTGCCCCTCTACTCATCACTCATTAGGCCCATAATAGAGTACAATGCCCCATTTGGTATGTACCTTAATTGGCACATGCAACAGCTGGTAAGACCACAGAAGTACCTCACCAAGAGGATCATGGGCCTCAAAGAGATACCCTATGCAGCTCGACTAAAGAAACTCCAGCTCTACTCGGTTGCTTACTGCCTGCTCTGAGGTGATCTATGCCTGACGTATAAGGCCATGTCCAACTTGGAATTAATGGACATGCTCCACCTCAAGAAAAACAAATCTCTTAGAGCCACATGCTCTAGTGAATTAAACCTCAGCAAAGCAATAAACAGGACGTGCTGGAGGGATAGATTCCTGTCCCAGAGACTTCCCTCACTCTGGAATAGAATCCCAGTTGATGTTAGGCAGAGCCCCTCACAGACTCTCTTCAATAGGAATCTTGACAAGTGGATGGGAAATTGTAAATTTACTCCTGGGATCACTTCATTGGCCCTGCTAGACAGAGGCCCAGGAAACTAATTTAAAAGGGAGGCAAAAGCCAACTCATTCTGGCCAGGCTTAAAAATGCCCTTGGGCAGATAGCCTAGTACCTACAAGCTCTAGGGGCCTAAACCTTGTCACAACAATAAACAGAACATGCCGGAGGGATAGATTCCTGTCCCAGAGACTTCACATACTCCGGAATAAACTACCTATATATATCAGACAAAGCTCCTCATTAGCACTCTTCAAAAAATCTTGATGATTGGATGGGAAATAGGAAATTCACCCTGGGGATCACTTCTGTGTCTCTGCTTGACAGTGGTGCAGGAAAATAAATTCATTGGGTGGCAAAAGCCAGGGTACCTTTTTGGCTGGGCTTGTATAGGCCATAGGGCCGATAGCCTAGTACCTACCTATGAACCTATGAACCTTTGAGCCTTGCCTAAAAAAGGTAATATAGGTACAGCAAGAGCCTTGGCCAGTATTCAGAAGCATAGGGGCGATAGGTGCAAACCATCTGTAGTGAAGCAACAAGGCTTGTCTATCATGTCATCACAGGCAGACAGAGACTGGATCCCCTTTGAATGACACCAGAAGCTCAGCCAATTGTTGAAGTTTATCATCTTTCTGTTATATTGCAGTATCATGTAGGTGAAGGTAAGATGCTACTCAAGGTTTGACCCTGTGTGTGCCAGCATGCGGTGCATCAAATAATATATGATATGGTCATGGCCTATGCATACAATACACTCACAATACACCTGGTATGATAAGCCTGCTGAGGTTAGCAAATGTGAAAAAAACCTTTGTGTAAACTGTCAGCAAGTAATGCCTGTATTGCACCCTGTAACTCCATATTGCTTGCTGAAGTGTAAAGACGTACTTAGTTTGGATTAAGAACACCACACTTGTCAACTGTGTGTGTGTGTGTGTGTGTGTGTGTGTGTGTGTGTGTGTGTGTGTGTGTGTGTGTGTGTGTGTGTGTGTGTGTCTGTCTGTCCCTGGGGAGGGAGCAACCTTTTTGGAGACTACTCACACCCCTTAAAAGTGGTATACTCATCTTTGTCGTCTCATGATGTCACCATCCTACAAATATAACTGTGGAGAAAAGAAACCCACGTACTGTGTGTAGCGTGTTGTGTAACTGTGTATTGCTGTAATGTCATAATGTAGTTAATTAGGGGTTTGAATCTTGCACTTGTCAACTGTGAGTGTGTGCCCCTTTTTGGGGAGAAGCAACCTTTTTGGAGACTACTCACACACCTTAAAAGTGGTCTAGTCATCTTTGTCAAGTCTGATGATGTCACCATCCTACAAATATACCTGTGGAAAGCTCCAATCCTAGGAATGTGTATAGTGCGCTGTGTAAATGTGTACTGCTGTAGTATCATAATGTAGTTAGATTGGGGTTTGAATCCTGCACTTGCCAACTGTGTGTGTCTTCTGGGGGAGGGGCAACCTCTCTGGAGACTACTCACACACCTTAAAAGTGGTATACTCATCTTTGTCAAGTCTGATGATGTCACCATCCTACAAATATACCTGTGGAAAAGTGAAATCCCAGTGATGTATATAGTGTGTTGTGTAAATGCATACTGCTGTAATGTCATAATGTAGTTAGGTAGGGGTTTGAATCCTGCACTTGCCAACTGTGTGTATGTGTCTCCCTGGACAAAAACAGCTTTTTGGAGACTACTCACACACCTTAAAAGTGGTATACTCATCTTTGTCAAGTCTGATAATGTCACTATCCTGCAAATATACCTGTGGAAAGGTGAAATTCCAGTAATACGTATAGTGCATTGAGTAAATGCATACTATTGATATAGTTAGGTAGGGGTTTGAATCCTGCAATTACAAACTGTGTGTATGTGTCTCCCTGGGCAAGAGCAACCTTTTTGGAGACTACTCTCATACCTTAAAATTGTTATACTCGTCTTTGTCAAGTCTCATGATGTCACCATCCTACAAATATACCTGTGGAAAGGCTGTCTCCTAGTGATGTGTATAGTGTGTTGTATGCATACATATTGCTGCATTATCATAAGGTAGGAGTTTGAATCCTACACTTGCCCACTGTGTGCATCTCTTTGGAGAGGAGCAACCTTTTTGGAGACTACTCACACACCTTAAAAGTGGTATACTCATCTTTGTCAAGTCTGATGATGTCACCATCCTACAAATATACCTGTGGAAAAGTGAAATCCCAGTAATGTGTATAGTGTGTTGTATAAATGTGTTCTGCTGTAATATCATAATATAACTAGGTAGGGGTTTGAAGCCTGCACTTACCAACTGTGTGTGTGTCTCTCTGGGAAAAAGCAGTCTTTTTGTAGACTACTCACACCCCTTAAAATTGGTATACTCATCTTTGTCAAGTCTCATGATGTCACCATCCTACAAATATACCTGTGGAAAGGTGAAATCTGAGTAATGTGTATAGCGCATCATGTAAATGCATAGTGTTATAATACCATAACGTAGTTAGAAAAGAGTTTAAATCTTGCACTTGCTGACTGTGTGCTCCAGGTGTGTGATACCATTGGCCAATGTGGGGTGGTTTTGATTTTTCTACTGTATGACATATCACAATGACAACTGTATGTGGATTACACATGTAAGGCAGCTGTGGAGCAAATCCATATACATACATGTGACCTCAAGTATTTCATAGGTGGGTACCCTGCTTTCTCCATGAATGCATCTGTTATCTTTGCCAGAGTGTGCTGGCACTTTCCAGACCTTAGGTCACTTCTGTATGCTTGTGACAAGCTTAGCCACTGCAGTGATCCCTGGGCTACGTCTTCTGTTTCACATCCACTCATCATGGTTTCTATTAAAGAGTGTGAGTGAGGGTTTATGCTTGAGGTATATTTGAAACCTGTTCCAAAGCAAGCAAAGTCTGGCAAAGATGACTAATCATTATAGGTGTGCAACAACCTCTGTGGATCTGCATGCAAACCCTTTATTGTTTATGTGCTCCACAGAGGAATTTCCAAAACCCTTTGGTAATGTGATTATCAAAGGAGAGATGACTTAGCACATGGTTCTATGTATACATTAGTACATGTTCCACATTTTGGGGGCTACTACCTATGTGGTACTCTGGGGATACTTTGTTTTCTAAAAGTAGATAACTATGCTTTCTTTGGCTTATAGCTTTACAGCATGAGTTTGACACCAGGTATCTGTCTGTATGATACCCTTTTGGAGGATGTGTGTGTCATCTGGAGAATAAAGTATAGCCCACAGTATGCATTGTCATCAGAAGTGGGCAGACATATCCCTACTGTGTTTGCTTGTACCTAAGAAAGCTATATGCCAAACAGGAGTTGTCCCAGAACTGAGTGCAGGTGAATACCACTTGTTACTGGCATAGAATAGTACATGGAGGTTGCATATGTTACTGTGTGTCCTACATCTGTGCGTCAGTTGACAAGCCATCATCTAACAATCGTTTATGGTCAGTCTGTTGAGGTTATGTATAATACCAGTATGTGGGATGGGTATGAATTGCTGGTGAGCTATAGCTTGGCTGTGTTGATCTTCCCTCCCTCACCTATAGCCTTGTTGACTGGCTTGAAGTCTACTAGGTGTAGGAGCCATGATCTGGCCTTTAGAGAACCTAAGTGGGTATGGTGCAGTGTTTTCAGGTTCATAATGTCTCTGTTAATGAGTTCCGTAATGCTGTGCTCCATAGCCTTCCAGATAACATTGGTCTGGCTTATAGGATGAGAGTTTCCAGCACCCGTTGTAGTTCTACCCTTAATCAATTTACGTTAACATTTGCACTGGGTGTGACGAGGGTGGACAGGTTTAAGAATAAGTATATTAGAGGGTCAGGCCAGGTATGAAGGTTAGTAGACCATGCCAGATAGGCAGGATTAAGTTGGTTTGTACATGTGCTGAGGAGGGATGCAGAGTATATTGTGAAATAGATAATAAGGATGAAGCCACCAGGTAACCAGAAAAGAGGAATGCCTAAGATGAGGTTTATGGCTGTGATGAGACAGGACATGGAGGTGGATGGTGTGACAGTGCAAGATGCAGAGGGCAAGAAGAAATGATGTACTGTGGTGACCCCTAATGGGAGCATCCGAAAGGAGAAGAAGAAGAAGACGTAGCTCAACCCTTGTGGACTGTGAATGCCATTACCGTGTGTCATTCCACAAGTATGTAACCTGTATAGAGGCTGCATCGGGACAGAGCGTTTAGGTGAGTGGTGACTTCATATGTCAGCTTGTGTATGACACAGCCAGGGACACTGTCCAGTACCATTGCCACTGTGGTGTGTACTTTGTTAAAGAGATGTTTTAACTAGAGTGTCTGTGAATCATCAGGTTTTACATTCTTCAGGTCTGGAAATGTGGCCCTTGTGTAATGACAGGGTGGTGAAATCTGCATTCAAACTGTCTGACAAGGAATTGGTAATGTCACTCAGATAAGTGTACTTTGTGACCATTTACATTAACTGTGACCCGATCTGAGATTTCCCCTGTAGATTATGAACAACACTGAAGAAAGCTTTAGTGTTGTCTTTGGAATCCTTGCCATTTTGTATTTTGAAGCTTGCCTTGTATGTTTATTGAGGAATTGTATTTTCCCAATGATACTGACAAGAGAGGTTATCCCTTCTTGGTATGTAACTCTTTTTTGGTACAACTTCACACCTTCTATTATATATTCAGTTTATGGCAGGGGTCCATGAGACTAATGCACTTTTACTGTATAAGTGAGAATTTCTTGTGTTTGTGATAGCACGGTCCATGCAACCCTGTAGGTGAACAGTGTGCATTAATAAAGGATTATGCAGCTGGGACAGTGTTAAACTTAGTAATGCAAACCAATGTCAGATAGCAACAACAGCATCACCCACAGCACAGTGTCAACCCATGTCATACACACACATGCGTACTCAAGTTCCAAAATGTGTATAGTACAATGCATACTGGCTACCAATAGAAAGTATGGAGTGTTAACACTGGCCAATACAAAGCATGTCACCCTGTCCATGTGTCCAATATGCACGTACATGCAGACAGTGCACCTCCACCATGTTCACAAATGTACACCTGCAAATTTGTGCTGCACACACCCCACACTTACTGTCCACTGTATAACACATGCTGACACAACTACACAGATCAGCCAAGTGGCACATGGGAAAACAAAACACAATTGGAATAAACACTGGTGGATACAATACAACATTGCCAATTACAGCTTTAATGCATCATGCCTGCTCAGCTACACCTTCAAGGATATCATTACACTTTACTGCTGACAACATTCTACACATTCAACCATTGCTATACTTTATTAAAGTCACCCTGTGCATCAGCACCATGTTAGCCTGTTCCTGCATCAGTGTTACAGATGACAGGAGGTGGCACAGGTTTCATCATATGCACAGGGTGTGTTGTTTGTTTGCCAGAAACCTACACTGAGCCATACAATCGACATGTGTGTGTCAGTGTGTGTGTGAGGGCCATGAGTACTGTTATTGGCCAATGTTGATGTAATGTGTGTGGGTATGTGTTTGCCTTAGGTTTCTGGTTTATGTGTGTATGTCTGCATGCACACAGTTCCACCATGTGGCTGCCATATACGGGGATTTGTGAGACAGCTACAGACTGTACCTGGCAGGCTTTACAGATCACCATCTCTGGCCATGGATATGGAACCTGTGCCTGGCAGGGGTGCTACAGACAGTATCAGGTACTAATCCAGACTGGGTACTATCCAAAGAGGTTGACATATGTCCACTGGATACAGGTCCCTGCTGGGACTGGCCAGAGCCACGTGCACATGGTCTTCTAGGATGGTCTATGGACAGCCCCCCCAACATTGATGGGGCTGGTACTGGCACTATGGGAGTGGCTGTGACTTGCTGGACATCCATGGTGACCTCCAGCTGCTAATGTTGCTGGCATATGTCCATGTTGACATCTCAACCATCCCACACTGTCCTGACACATAGACATGACATTGTGGAGGACAACCAATGTCTCACCCCAATGTCTATCAATGACCTCAGTATAATTACGTATGACACCTGCTAGGCCATGGATACTGTCATTTACAGAGGTGTTATGAACCCTCTATGCCCTTAGTCCCTGTCTGGTGTACCGCTCCATTCGTGTCTGTGCCTCCATAACAGCCTGGAACATGAGTCTGGTAGAAAGAGGTGTGGCATGTCTGCCAGGGGCATTATGACCAGTAGTGCTCTGACGAGAACCCTGGGCATCTGCCTATGTGGTACTGTTCCAGACATCTGGCTATGGCTGCTGTGTCCTGATACATGTGCCATAGATACCACACTGTCCTGGCCAGAGCCAACCATACATTGTCCCTCAGCTAAGGACAATGGTGGTGATGATGGATGTACAGACAGTATGACTGTGTGCATGGATGGGGTGGAGACTTGTGTACTGTCAACTGGTGGCCCAACAACAGACCCTGACAAACCTGCCTGTGCCTCAACACACCTATCCTCATGATCACTTTCTGTCTCAGTGACATCAGGTTCCCTGCTGTACTGAACCAGCCCCACCTCGGCACCTGTGAGAGGAAAACAGGAATCACACTTTAAGACCTGAACATGATGTCAGACCACATGCGCACATGCACACATGTGCACATGCACACATGCACACATGCACACATGCACACATGCACGCATGCACACACACAAAAATACACTCCTCCCTAAAGCAGACACACACAACACCAGCAATCTCAGAATATACACCCTAGCAGGTGATGGTGGGGTACAGTATCACAAGCAAAACAGTCATATCACACATGTCAGCATGCAGGACATGTGTTGCTCAACAGCATGCAGTGCAAGTGTAGACAGTTCTTGTTACTAACAGTATACATGGCTTTGATGCATGTGTTTTGTTATTAGTTGATGGGCCTCCCCCTGGAACACAATGCATACATGGACATAACAATGCTGTGCACGTATTCAAAACTCTGTAATGTACTGTGTACCATAACAAACAGGTGTACATATCATGGCTGGATGTGTATCTGTGTGTCAGATAGGTATCCAATGCTGATTACAGCCTCTGTGTCTTTAGCAAATAATTGTAGATGCATTTTTAGCACATGCATGATGAGTATTCACACAACATCAACAGTTGTGTATGGATAATTGAAGGAATACCATTTGGCCACATACCCAATGTACGGTACTTATGGTGAGTGTAGATCATATTGTGGACATGCCAGTGTCATCCATAACATGGCATGCTAAAACACAACTGCATATTTAATTACTACACATACCCAATGTGTGTCATATGACTTAGCCACTCGATAGCATCACAAGACATATATGTGTCAGTTGTGCAAATGGTGATTGGTATGCATATTGTTTAGAGGTGCATATGTGTGTACACACGCAACATTACGGTGCATAGCAACAAAAGTTATGTGCAGTACTGTGGTTACAATAATTGGATGGGGTATAGTACCATAGGCCATCATCATGAAGCATCATGTGGTCACTCAAGGCTACAAATGTTTCCCAAACCAGCACTACTCATGCTGTACCGGAACTGTACTACCTTGGCTACATTCACCATTTCACAACCAGTTATTGCATGAGTTTGTAAGGAAGCTTATAAGGAGCATTCCCTGACATGAATGTGTAGTGTGTTGCAGAATGTTTAAATGCCCTAATGATAGGCCTCTACCCCTCAGGTATATAATGTGAAATGTGTGGATGAGATTTTGGATACTGGTGTGTCTTTAGAGAGGGTTAGGGAATCCTTTATGTGTAGCATGTTAAAATGCTCTGTGTATGACATAGATGTCTATGTTATGTGCATGTTGAGTATCAACTGTGCCTATCCAATGGTCACTGCAGTCTAGTCACATTAGTTTGAGATGATCTGGGTATTGCATGTGTTTGAGGCAGCTAATCACATTAGTGAGATGTGCGTGGTCTTACACCAAACATGCATAACATGCATTATGGGTAGGTGTGTTACATGTGTACATGGCCTACACCTTAACTATGACATGCACTTTTTATTTACAATAATAAATGTAGAACACACTCACCAGAATCTGTCTGCTGCCTTGATGTCACCCCAGAGGGACCTACATATAGATGAGACTGTTTGTCAGTGGCCACAACTGTGGCATTGCTACTGTGTGTTTCAGTCTTACAGTACACCAACAGTTTGCATTCACAGGGCTACAGATTATGTTTCCAAATGATCAGTATTGCACAACAGGCTCCACGTCTTTTAACGACACACTCCACAACTCACATATGCATTATCTACCAATACAGATAACAATAGTCTACAGATATGCCATGTCACCTGCATGCTCCATGTGTGCTTGCTGGGTGGATTCAACCTCCATCATGGTGTATGTCTGCTGCTGTTGTTGTTGGGCAGGTGCCACCAGGCTCAAGAGCAGCTCCTCCACTTTGTTGAGGGGGGATGGATATTAACACCACCTCCTGTTACAAGCTGTTGTCTCTGCACATCAGCAGCATGCTGATGGACATGTCTGAGAAGATCACTGTAGTGGTGGCATACCTGCTCATATGTCCAGTTATGCAAGCCTACTTCATTTGCCCTGCGGACAACATCTTGCCACATTGGAGTATGCTCCTGCTGGTCCTGGCTGGTTCATGAGAACATGAGACTGTAGTGCTGAATCATACTGGTAGTAATTATGTCATCTTCAGCACTACTGTAACTGGGGTTCCTGAGATGCACCATGCTCCCTGGACGTCATAAATATGAAAATATATCTGAGCAAGTCATATGGCACATTTAACATTATACAGTACAGATATCACTGAACTGCCATATATAGCAACCTATTAGCTAACCGAGAGTGAAACACTTTAACTGCCACTTATCACTGCTCATCCCACAACTGCTTAGAAGTGCCTGGCTCATTCTCAATCTAATGAACCATGTTCTGCACAGTAACAAAATAAAATCACTATATAAGACTATACAAGAGTACCTGGCACACTGTATGCAACATGATGCACCACCTAGCCACAGCAGATATACATCAAGCTGATGTGTAAAGAAATATATCATCCATCACAATGAGTGTAAGGTCCAGTAAATGTATTACTGTTATACCACACAACTTGGTAATGGCAAACTTGTGTCCAAAATATGTGCACAATTGGGAATATAGGTTGCATACTGCTGTAGTACACTATGAATGTTGCAAGATACTTAATTATATGTTTTACCACACATATGTCAAAAGACATGTTACAGACATACCCACACACACATCAGACATAATTACAGGACACAGAGGTATAACAACCCAGATAAGCTTTCAGTGTGTACTATACAGTACTGTGTGTCAGTATTTACACAACCTTAATCTTGAGAAATGTAATCTGTGATGAATACAGGGACCACACAAAACAGTGGATGCAAGCAATGGGACATACACCATACTTTGCTGTACAGGCCTAGAGCTTCAAGTAGTACTACAGTACACACAGGAATTGGAATCAACATCAGTACCAATCAATAATCAAAGATGTAGTGCTTTAGCCTCCAATGACACACCCTAGTTAAAACCAAGGGACTTAATCACACTGTATGCAATAGCACTTTTTTTGCCTAGCAACAGAATACACTTTTGCTAGGATCAAAGCAAGGACCCATAATACCATGAGATAAACAGTTTCCCACTAAGCTATCCCACAGATACATATCTTTGAAGTATTTAAAAACACATTGACCATCACAGTCAGTTAACAGTACAGAGAATCTATTGCAACAAGTAGATGTAGGTGTGTATGAGTATATATAACTATATATATATATATATATACATATACATATACACATCTATTGGTGTACATATACATATATATGTAGGCATATATACATTTCACCTTTCATAGTGAGAATATCAATTATGCAAAGGATGTGAGGTGTACAGTAATGTAATAAAATCGCACAGTCTTGGAATAAATGCATTGAAGGCATTCACAGCCCAGGTAGCTTTATCAAGCCTCACTGGCTTCAACATTGCAAACTGAACAAACCACACACAGTGGTTAACCACCACGTCATATACCAGCACTGTATGCTGCCTTGTTTGTCACACACTAAAATCTACATACAAATATGTGCATACTAACCTTCACCAACATATATATCTCCACCCTTCACAAACAGTTGCAATATGCCCCCTGCTCTATGCACATATACAGATGTGAATATATATGACACATATATATTTCTCTGTATGTGTGTGACATACACACACAAGGTTCACACTGTTGTAAGTCCCTGGACCTCACAGCTGAACTGTTGGGCCTTGCTGCAACACAAACAGGTGTCACATATGAACACACACAAACATTGGGGGGGGGTATATATGGCTACAAATGCTATAAGCATACTAGACTGTTACAGCAGTTGCCAGTACTAAGCTGCACTTTAATATGACTATCATGCATGTGTTGTTCTTTCACACCCATGTTTATATAATGTCAGCGCTAATCCCCCCAACAGCCATTGGCCACACTACTGTACAGAACATATATAACATGGATCAGATCTTTGACATTTAATGTTGAGCTACACATTTCACAGGTATGTCCCATTGCCCACAGGTATACACTGTATTGTCCATAGCAGTAGTTAAGCAGAACATCTATGCATAAATAAGTACTGCTGCTGCATATGAATGGTTCACATTATGTAGACTATTCTTCAATAACATTTACCACATGCCAGTAAATACATATGTGTCACATACCTTTCCTTTGTATGATTTGGTAATATTTCTTTTTCTTTTTCCTTTTATCTGTCTGTCTCTCTCTCTCTCTCTCTCTCTGTGTCTCTCTCTCTGTGTCATTCTCTGAAATGGAGTGATTGAGTTTGTTGGCAGAGATTGCAGCCTGCTTTTGTAGGTATTTGCATATGAGCATGTGATGGCCTTTGCACGAATTAGTGCCCACCACTTGCTAATTGCATGCAGCCTGCTGTGTAGTAATTGCAGTAATCACTGTCATAGCAACCCAGTACTATAAATTGTTAACTCAGGTAGGCATGGCCCTTTCAGCTTTCCAAGATGGAGATCATCCTTGTTTGCTGTGGACATCATTGTTAAGACAGAAGGTTGGTATAGTTCTTATATCAGAAGCCAGGGGTGTAGCCAGAGATTTACATTTTGTACTCAGACTTAATGTTCCTGCTTTCAGTTCCCACATGTCAGTGTAGAAATGTACTCACCCCTCAAAATGCTACCCCAAGATACATGGAAAGATGTACTTTCTTTTCACCTTTTACAATTAACTGCCATACAAATCTAGTTATTGAGATGTATTCCTTTGGCACAAGAATTGTTTGTGAACTGCTATACTGTGAATATTCATTTACTCAGTTCTAAACAGTTTGTACTTTTTTAGTGTTGACATTAGCACAAGCTGCTCTGAAAAACTGGACACATTTCAGTACTGTGAGTATGCTTACCTACATCCTTGGTAGACCCTGCACACACAGGTATATTCTACATTTGGGTAGGGGTGCAGAAGTACAGAGAGCGTAAGTATTATTGTGTGGATTTTATCTTGCTGAACTTACAGGGTTGCTGTGTACAGTTTAGTTTATCAAGGCAAGTAGTCACCACATGGTAGCCAGAGAATAGCCTGTTTTTTTTGTCTATGCACCACACAGGTCTTTTCAGCAATAGAGTAATGGCATTCTTACAGTTGGTTGCTACCAGTACATGGCTACATCCATTTGTATTTCAGTGTTGTATTCCTACATAAGGGTATGCTTCTGAAACTCCTTCCAAAGCTATTCACACAGTGTGTAACAGCAGAAAGGCTGATATGCCTCTGTGTTTCTGCCTCTGCCAAACCTCTCAAATACTCAGGTACATATTTGAACAGACTCAGGGAAAAGTAAAGGAAATGTCAGGGACACCTTTAAAATATTAGTGCCATTAAGTTAAAACACTGAGAGAATCAGAGCATATGAATTAATACACCTTTTCTGAAGTAAAATAAGTGTCTAACTCTTAATTATTGTCATTATTCATTAAGTGTAATTCACCACCTTTCTGGCTAAAGTCAGTAGTTTTAGGAGGGATTCAGAGGGACAGATCTAAAATTTGTGTCAAAATCAGGGACATCCCTGAAAATTAGTGACAGTTGGGAGGTATGGCCTCTGCCCTAAACAGATATGCCAGTGTTTGGCCTGCTGTGGTACTGTGTGGGGTTGTAAAGTGATGGTGTAACATTATTTCTTGCTAGAATGGCTGCTTCTCTTATCACAGTCATGTAATGCAATCCCACAACAACTGTTGGTAAAGATCCATATAACAGGTTGTGTGGTATGGCATTCCTATTCTCCTTTACATTCACTCATTCTGATGCATGATATATTTATTTCAGCACCAACTTGTTGTATATCTACCGTGGCTAAGTGTAGTGTGTACAAGGTCTGGGGTTCGAGACTGACAGAGGTGTTTTATTTTGCTCCTGAGCAGGACAAGGGCCCTCACATAGAGAGTGACTAAGGCACTTTTAAGCAGTTGTAAGTGGGTTTGAGTGGGTTTGTGTGATGCTTAGCAATGCTTAGCTAAGCACAAACAAGTGCACACTTGTGCAAACCTGCTAACTACTGCTTAATAGTGCTTACTCCCGCTAACTCTCACGCTCATTTCTTTGAAAGAAAAGAAAACTGGGGAGATAGGAAAGTGGTGAAAAAGGGGCACAAAGAAGGAAAGACAGTATGGAAAGTAGCTCGGGATGTGCAGGACGGGTGTAGGGAAGGTCCATAGATGCCCATTTCTTTAACAGCAATAGCTGTGCATATGGAATAAATTTGGAGGTAGATATGAAATGTTCAACCCCTGAGAGAGGGGTGAGGACAAAAAAGTATGTTGTAATGCCAATTAAATTACATTTTATGTGTCCAATGGACAGGTGTGCAAAATGGGCAGCTATGTATGGGGCATAATTTTTTTTTGGGAGCAGATTGCCCTTTTTTTTCAGGTGAGAGTGGAATGTGGGGTAGGGGAAGTAGGTATATTTGGGGAGGTAGGTTGGGGAGGTAAACAGACAAGACAAACAAGACTCATACAGGGACAGTATATGACACGTGGTGGGTGAACACCTTTGACGGGGAGAGATGTTTGGAAATCGCAAGCCCATGAGCCCACAGATGGAAACTGTGGGACTGAGATCCCCACCCATGGGCAGTCACCACTGCACCTTCACAGCTGAGAGGGTGACTGTGCTGGGGGCTGTGTAGGAGGGGCAGGCTGACCCGGGAGTTGGGCCACTCATGCCTCAAGCTGGCGTAGAGGTTCGGCAACAGAACGTTCAATCTCTCTACGCACCACAGCCCGGACCATTCAAAGGGTGATAGGTGGCCCTCCTCTGCCCACACTTGCATGAGGGGGCCGAGCCCCATCTCCTGCAGTGCTTCCACCCAAAGGTGGCACAGGGTCAACGGAGGAGGAGGTTCCAGGCTGGGCACCAGACCTGCTGGTGCCAGGTGCCATGGCCAGCTGAGGTGGGACAGGTGGGTCCGCTGGGACCGGCCTTCCCATACGAACTATGTTTTGGAGGGTTTAATAAAAATATGGTTAGTAACAGTCAACAACATTCCCAATTAGTTATAACAGCATGCAGAACTATTCCCATTAACCCAACACACCAGATTGTCAACAGTTGAAAAGCAAGCATAACACATGCATATATAGAACAATAGTGGACATTACAACAGCATGCAGGTTGAATTGATGGCAACAGGCCACCAATATTGTGGGATTTTAACAGGGCACATGCATAGAAATAAATGCAAATATTAATAAACCAATAGGACATATGTCCCAACAAATGTTTTGAGATTAGACATACCGATTGAGGTGTGGAATTGCATTTTATGCACATACAGTAGGGTTTAAAAGGATAGCTCAATTAACAACTTATATATCCTTCTAATTTTCACTACATTCCTATTAACTGCAGTTATATTTCCCTTACATGTATTATTACACTACCCAATGTCCTTATATTGTGCAACTGGATTTTGCTAGATCATTATATACATGAGCCGTATATTACATACAAACTCTCCAAGATGCAGATGTTACTGCTACATATTTTGAGAGTTGCTCACACACACTACTGTGAAGATGGTACACTGACAGCTCTACTTTCATATAATTATCTAGATATGTTCAGGCGAAAGTATCAGATATATATTAACAGCTCCCTACATTTCTGGCAGCACACTGACATTTCTGGGGAACACAATACCAAGCTACTCATGTGCCAGATTCACCTGTACATGCTGGGCATGAACCAACAGTTGAGGGCTGTAAATATGCATAAAAGCTACTGACACTCCCTTCATCCACGTTATATGGGCCTACCCAAGTGTGGGTTAACACTGCTTAATACAACAGTACTATTTGTAAAATGCAACAGTACAACATATCAAAGAAAATGACACAGACGCACTCCAGGATTTATACGTTTATTAAAGGATTAGTACACCTTTATTTATTGGGTTAAAACATTTTTTGAAGGCTCTCTCGTTTATTTTATATAACAGTACATGCAGAATAATTACTAACCTGCCTGATGACGCAGCCTTTGCAACCTATCATCATGGGCTTGCTGATTCATAGCCTGGACACCAGCAGCTGTGAAGTAAATGCAGTGATATTGAGACATACCTATCCATAGTATAGACAAGAATAGCAATTCTTAACTACTTAATACAATTTCTACTTACTCAGTACTAGGGCATTAGACATCACATGGAACTCCTGGATCCACTGGTCCAGTTGATCCTCCTTACGTTGCTTCAGGTCAGAATAATGGTGCCTGACCTGCTCACCAGTCCAAGGAACGCCAGTGGCACTGGTGAGATCACGAGCAAGACTGTTCCAGGCCTCTGTTTTATATTGGGTGCCCTGGTACTGGCCCCGCAGGAGTCGTTCCTCATGATTGTGGACAAGGAACCAAACCATTACTTTGGACTCCTCAATGCCCCAGAGTTGCGCTCAAAATTGAGTGCCTTCTCCAACACCGGCCATGCTGACTACAGAAGGGAGCTACAACCAGTTATGGCAAGTATTCCTGCCTGTGGAGCTTAAATATGCCTCATTTCCCGCACTTATTTGTGACTGGCCAGTTTTGAAGAAACTCAGCTGTAGGCACACCTATTTAGCTGATGCTGACACTGTTTAATATTCCTTTGATAGATATGTGTCTGCTAAAAATGCATGGTTATGAAATGCTGTCATGGCTTAGTGGTTATGTACTGTGACTATAGTGCGCAGTATTCTGAGTTTGAGCCCTGTCACTGCTTTTTATTTTCCTACTGGCCAGACCTGAATGGTTAAGGTACAGTAAAGGAGGTGTGGCCGTGTTTAGTCGACTTTGCTCAACTTTGCCCGACTTTGCTCAACGTTGCCCGACGTTGCCCAATGTTGTCCTGGTTGGCGCGGTGCGCAGCTTCGCGCAAAGACATTGCGCTTGTTAACACAGTGCTCAGCTATAAGCAGCTGGTTTTAAATATGCTAAATACTGCTAAAATGTGTGTAGCAGTGCTTTATATTGCTTAAAATAAGTTACTCATGCCTCAGAATGCATAACCATTTCACCTTCATATATATATATATATATATATATATATATATATATATATATATATAATTCGTTCACTACTACATATAACATTTGAATGCTTTTTACAAAACTTATACATGATAAATGTCAGGAAATATTTTTGTATACAGATTTCCAACAGAAAATGGAACGTGCAGTAGTGGAAATTGAACCAGGAATGCCTCCTCTTTGTGCGAAGACTCTAACCATTATGCTATCGCTATTTTGCTTAATTTGCATATATTTTTCTTATTATCCTCTTCGGTGTCTAAGCTGCTAACTGTAGCTAAGCAATGGGCAAAACCGTGCAAACACGCGCAAATATGGGCAGCTATATCGGAAATAGAACAAAAAAAAAAATACATTTCTTTTAATATTTAAATTTGTAGGAGGTTTAACATATGGGGGAGTGTAGTGTTACAATGTACACATGTGGGTGGACTCGCTGATGTAACTCAACATTTCTCAAGTTTCGTCATTGCAGGGCCATGGATTTTTGGACTGCCTGGCAGTCCGACATGCCCCCTACTCTTGTCCATGCTCTGTGTAAGCTTTAGAGTTGAGGCAGTGCGCCCTCATTAATATGCATGGCATGCTGCTGTCATACTTTTAGACTGGCATTTCTGTGTAAGACTAATCTAGCCTTACATGGAAGATTAGTAAATCCTGGGGAATATATTCAGTTTTGGGGATAATTATTACCATCAAAAACAAGGGGTTGTGATGGGGACTCCTGTCGCTAATACTTACGCGAACATGGTATTAACCAGATGGAAAGAAGAACATATTTATCTAGATACTTCAGTTAATTTTAGGAACATTAATTTAGTGTTATATAAACATTTTGTGGATGATATTTTCCTTTTATGGAATAATAGTAATGACCAGCTTGCTACTTATAAAAAATATTTAGAATCCACTACTGATTTCCTTTTGTTTGAATTGAAGTATTCTTTTGAATCTATATGTTTTCTTGACATTACTATATTTAAAGACAATAACACACTAGCTGGGATGGCCATGGTGGTGCAGGGGTTAGCGTTGCTGCCTCACAGCAAGAGGGTCTCAGGTTCAATCCTCAGCTGGGGTGCCTTCTGTGTGGAGTCTGCATGTCCTTCCTGTGGTCACGTGGGTTTCCTCCGGGTTCTCTGGTTTCCTCCCAAAGGCATGCTGTAGGTGGATTGGACACACTAAATTGGACTTAGGCATGAGTGCATGTTTGTGCCTTCTGTGGAAGGTTGGGTGCCAGGCTGGCAACTTGACACTATAAAACTCCACTGCCAATCATGAGCAGACAGAGGATCTGCTGTGGCAACCCCTAACCGAGAAAAGCCAGAAGAAAAAAGACAATAGCACACTAGCTACAGCTATACATCAAAAAATATACAGGTACCTAAGTATGTTCACTCCACAAGCTTGCATCCTAAGTATACATTTAAAGGGGTAGTGAAAAGTCAGTTTATGAGAGCCAGTAGGCTTAGTGCAAAGGATGATACGCTTGTTAAAGAAATGTATGAGATGGGAAAAGATTTTGTTAGTAGAGGTTATAATTTAAATGTTATTGAACAAACTAAGAAAGTAGTTACATCTATGAGAGATATTGTGGCTAAACCATATATTCTTAGATCACATGATGAATCTATTAGTTGCAAAATGAACTGTAATAGAAATAATTATGTAATGAAATATAATACACATACAGATACCATACAGAGTATTATAAGGAAAAATTGGACTATTTTAACATCTAATCAAGAAGTTCATGAATTATTAGGTACAAGTCCAAGTTTTACATTTAAGAGTGAAAATAATCTCTATTATTATGCTATAAAGATGTTAATATGGAAAGGGGTGTTAAGACCTCTATGGTGAGAGTAGGGGCTATGCCTTGTTTGAATTGTGTGCAATTGTGTGCACTGTACTGATATTAATACAGAACAATTCTTTATACATCCTTTAAGTGGTAAACTATTTGAATTCAGAGCTAAAGGAACATGCAACACAGCTAATATTGTCTATTTTGCGAACTGCACACAATGTAGTTATTTTTATATAGGAAAGACCAATCAAAAATTAAAGGACAGTATTAGCTCACATTTATCAGCTATACAGAGAAATATTGTAACCAATGATCTGGCCAAACATGTACATACTAATGATTCTACACATAAATTCAAATTCAGAATTCTACAAGTATTTAATCAGAACCCTAAGGGTGGTGATCTAGTAAATAAAACTGAGTTAAGTGAATATAAATGGATCAATTTTTTTCGAGCAGACCATTTTCCAGGTTTGAATTCTGCTGTCAGTATTTTTACAGTTATATTTATACATATATATATATATATATATATATATATATATATATATATATTTGCATTTATATAGGTATACTACATCCATTATATGTTTAAGAGACAGGGCACTTTAATTCAGTTTACCTAATTAATTGAATATGTGAGCGGATTGGTTGAATTGTTTTTTAAAAAGAAGTAACTTATGCTGTTGATTTCATGTGTTGAGAAAGGGTTTTACTTGAAAGCTTTGTGTGTTTTACTTAACCATTAAAAGGTTGCAGTGAATACCTGGGGTTTTGTGCTTTTTTCACTTTGCACATGCTCCAATGCTGAGTCTGATATTTTCTCCACCTGGATGTGTCTGCCTTGATGTACCTGCATATGTTACATAACTTAGCCCAGAATGAAAACGCCTTACTGCATGTGTCAGGATCATAGTACAGGGGACCCCACAGATACATATAGACAATAGCCAGATATACATTCAGCAAGGACATGGGTCTGTAACAGGACATAGTTGTAGCCAGTCTCTGCTCTGTGGATTTCTAATAGGTGTCATTAATCATTGCTTCATTCCCTGGGTAAAAATCATCTTACACAAAGTACTGATAAAGTCACACATGTGCCATATGTTGGTGTACTGTCATTGCCTAGGGGGCCTGCAGACATATTATACATTATACTCTGTGCATTACAGAACACCTGGCAGGTGATGTACTTTGTCCCTTGCTTGTCAGCTTAAGTTTTTATTGCAATGTGGGCTCTGTCTATAGCCCCACAGTACCCCAAGGAAATGGGCAATGTCATGAAAAGCCTGCATAGTGTTGAGGCTTTCCTCTGTAGTACATGGAGAACATGTATGCTCTACATGTGAACTTAAGAATATACATTTTACCTGCAATCAAGAACTGTAGTAAATGGGTCTCTCAGCTTGAAAAATATACACCTCTGAGTCACTCCAGCATATTGTTAACATACATTTGCATCTGTCCTCATTTTAATAATGTTCACATTACCATGTTATTTACCATACCACAATTTGCATACTACACAGGTAATGGAATTTCACAAGTTTCTGTGCTCATACTCCCTCTGTCTATGACCCTGCCCATGGCTGCTTATTGCAAAAAAAATCACATATTGTGGGGCAAAACATGTTTCTGAATTCCAGGGTATGTTATTCATATATGAGTATTCAAATTTCAAAGCATGTAATCTTTGCTGTGCATGACTACAATAAAAGAGTAATATCTGGTACAAACACATCTGTGTGATGTAAGATTTTGCTCTGTACAAATGTCTGATTGCATTACATGACCCTTCAGTTCCTGTCCATTCTAGGATCTATAAATGTACCCAAACACAGCAGCCATTGAAACAAACATAATTCTAGCAGTACGCACACAATCAGAATTAAGTTGATTTTAATCCCTAAACAATATATCTTCAATATAAAACCTATGTATGGATGTATGAGATAACAGAAAAAGGAAGAGTAATTCAGAAAAGTATGCAAATAAACAAAACCTGTATTTTCACCTTGTTCTATTGAATATTATGGGTGAGAATCTCAATAAGAGATTTACATGCGTCAGTGTAAGTCCTGGTGTGATAGAAAGCTTGTGTTGCTGCATTCCCTGTATTGTTATGACACTAAAGAACATGCTACCTATCTGAAATTCCACTGCTCTCATCTTCCATGGCTTTTTTATCTTATTGTAGAGGTTTGTGTCCCACCTCCTTCCTATTGAAACAGCGTCAGCCTCAGGGATAAGAAGGCATTTCTGTATATCACATCTGACTCTATTCAGTGAGTACAAGATAAGACAATTTACAAGATCAATTATTTTAGTTGTTGTAGCAGTGTTTACCAGCATCGTCTTAAGAAAACAAATGGAGTATTGAATTATTTTAGGTACCCTGAAGGACACATAGAGAATTGTGGTGTGTGACTGACCAAAAGACATTCCCATAATGTCATGACATTGCAAACTGTAATGAATTACATCAAAATGCAAAGGACATCCCCAGGGTTCCTGAAACATGGGTTCTTCCTCCTGCTCACACAGAAAATGTGTGTATAGTGGGGTGAAGAAACAGGAGACTGTAGAAACCACGCAAGTAATGGTCTCTTTTTAAGTGGCTTAGTCGTATACTAAATATACCTTTTTATGTTACAATGTCCAGATAATGGTAAGCAGCATAACAGTTAAGATGAAGAAGCACTCACATATGCACACATATGGCAACCTCCGGACAATTCGCATGTACGATATATACTGTATCTAATGAAAAATGCAGTACTTAGTTTGTCCTTTTTAAGGTACAAGCCAGGATGTTATTCATAAAGTGGATTGCACGGCTTTCCATGTTTGTATGTATATCTGTTGGTGGAGACCAAATGTGAGTGCCACCAACATTTAGAAAGCAGAGCTTTCACCTTCATGAAGCACTTTAAATATGGTAAATGAAAGCTCCAAGCTTCTTGCAGCCTTTATTTATTTTTATCTGTCTTTGCTACAGCCTGACTTAGTTAAGGGTTGCCATTTTTTGAAATTCTTAAATTGGGGCACATTTAACACAAATGTAAGATTAATGGGAATAAACCATATCCACAACCTGCACAAAGGACTGGACTTCACCTATCTGCCAAAATAAAAGCTTACTCCTGTAGAATTTGAGTTGTTTCTGTTACTTTATATCATATTAAGGTGTTTCTGGTGGTGGTGCTATGGTAATGTTGTCGCCTCATAGCAAGACGTTGTCCCGTTCAATTCTCAGCTAGAGCGTCTTCTGTGTGGAGGCATACATGAATGGGGCATGCCTTCATTGAAGGTTGTGCATCAGGGCTGGTAACCCGGTATGTAAAAATTCACTACCAATCATTAGCGGACCGGAGTTCTGCTGTGGCGACCCCTAACCAGGAAAAGCTGAAAGACACAAACATAGCCATGTTATGCAACTATTAGAAAACCTGGAAATATTTTTGTCCTAAAAGAACATTTGCCATTTACTTTTCAGTTTTTTTTTTTTGGACAAGATGCAATGGGTCTATATTAGAACACCGAACGTTCATTATTTCGAGTGTTCTAATATCGACCCGTTTTCAGCGAACACTGAAAATATCGAAGAAACAGAAAAACGAATTTTATCCTAGGGAAAGAATTTGGTTGTCTGTTTCTGTTACTTCAGTATTTTCAGCACTGTGGTGGAATGTTACGGGTCGGGTTCTGGTAAGTGTGCGATTGTGTGGATGTGAGGGTTAGGGCGGGCTAGGTGAGTTAGGGTTAGGGTGCGGGTCAGGAAAGTATGCGATTGTGTGGAAGTGAAGGTTAGGGCAAGGTAGATGAGTTAGGGTTAGGGCGCGGGTGAGGTGACTGTGCGATAGTGACGGACATTAGGGTTAGAGTTTGGGTTAAGGTAAGTGGATAGTTAGTGGTGTATGTATAGTTTAGTGTAGGGTTAGGTGTAAGAGTTTAGGTGTATATGTGTGGATTTCTGTTTGTTTGGTGTGCTTGTGTTGTGTGTATGTGTTTTGGAATGGCGAATGTTTTCCCTAGGAAAAAAAATTGCTGTTCTGTATGTTGAATGTTTTAAATTTTCGATTCATAGGTTTCGATATTAGAACACTCGAAATTTTGAACATTCCGTGTTCTAATATAGACCCGATGCAACTAGGGATCATCTTTCATATGGAGAGACAGGTTGTTAGTCCCAACTTCAAATAATGTGAGGACATCTTTGCTAAACATAACAAAATCTGATTTATCAAGCAGTGGTTAGGCCCATGGATACATGGAGACAAAACAAATACACACTGATCTAGAAGATATACACATATATGCATATATACATACAGAAGAAATTATTTCGCATACCTCCAGGTTTGATATGACACTATAGTTTTATTATAGTTTTATTTTCCAAGTTACCTTGTGATCTCAGATTTATGTTTCTGGTCACTTTTGCCTTTTGCTTTTGTTCTTTCTGTATGCGGGGAATCTTTGACCCCCCTTGAAGAATGCTAGATGGCTGGCAAACCCTTCCTATGCAGCCACTGGGATGAAAATGTAAAGACACTAAAAAAATAAAAAAAAAGCATATATAATTATTCACAAAATGATATTTAGTCACATCCAAATCCAGTAATTACTGGTGAGCTCTAGTAATGTTATGGCAATAAAAAGCAATTTGGAGACATGAAAATGTCGTACTAAGCAAAAGCTCATTACTGACTCATTTACATATCACTGCACTGGACACAATGAAGTTAGAGCAGCTTAGTTGTGCTTTCCCTACAAACCCACAAAACATTGATGGACACATGCACATGCACAAACACACAAACAATCATATGCACATACGGACACACACACACACACACACACACAAATTCTGCCACACATGCACATTCACTCAGGCACCCAGATAGTCTCACATACACACACACACACACACACACACACACACACACACACACACACACACACACACACACACACACGCGCATACACTGTGACAGTCCCAATCATGCCCCTACACACACACACACACACACACACACACACACACACACACACGCTCATACACTGTGACAGTCCCAATCATGTTCCTACACACACACACACACACACACACACACACACACACACACACACACACACACACACACACACAGATTCTGCCACACATGCACATTCACTCAGGCACCCAGATAGTCTCACATACACACACACACACACACACACACACACACACACACACACACACACACACACACACACACACACGCACATACACTGTGACAGTCCCAATCATGTTCCTACACACACACACACACTCACACACACACACTCACACACACACACACACACACACACAGCTCGCACACACACTAACACAGATGTGCACAGTTTCTCTCCCCAGCCATAGCGTTCTTAATTGTTGGTGCTCTAACAATCCTGTTCCTACCTTAGATTGTAGTGGATGTAAACCTTAAAAACACAGTGTTCACTCCAGAAGAAGAGAAATAGACAGAGAGGTAGAGCTTGTGTTTGAAACATTGTATCACTTGTTGTGTAAGGCTCTGGGGAAGAGCAGTCTTTTGCTGTTCAATTCAGATTAGAGTTTTTTTTTTTTTTTTTGCTTAAAGTTGACAGGGGTGCCATTTTGCTTCTCAACTTAAAAGTTACTTAAATGTTGAGGTGAGGCGCCAGATCGAGGTGTGGCACTGGCTGCCAGAATAGCTAGCCAATCCTTTGTTCTGCCTTCATGTAGTGAAGCTACCTCTTATGTATATGGCTTTATCGATGCACCTACATCTCTATTTTCACAAACTCTGAAGTCACTGACTGGAGCAAGGGCAAATCCCAAACAAAACTGACCCCATTCACTAAATATGCAGTTCAGCTGCATGTGTCTTTATCCTACATTTGCCTGCTTCACACTTGTTTAGCTACCGCTTGGAGTTATGTACTGTTCCTGTGGACCATATCTTTAAAAGCCCACATATACAGAAAGACAAAGGTAGAAAAGAAGACACTTTTCATGACTACAACACAACAGGGACATTAGGAAAAGTAAGTAATGTCTAAGTACCAAAACAGTCAGCTGTGATAATATAATATCCAAAATTGATGAACTTCACAGGCAGCACAAGTATTACCTTTTAGTTTATGTCATCATAGTGCTGCAGCACAGAATTTAAAGTATAGGCTAAATGTTTTTCTACAGCTAGATTACAATCTGTGTACCCAGGCAGACCACTTCACCTAATGCAAAGGGACGATTAAGAAGCAGTGTGGAGATGAAGTTTGTCAACAGAGTGTGTACTATGAGAAAAAAATGGTCTATGAGTGCAGAATAAGGAGTGTGGATGGCATACAAAGGTGCTGGACACTAGGAAATTAGAGAATGATGCAGTTTGTTGTACAAGGTAAAGCCAGTATTTATTTATTTGTTTGCTTGTTTGTTTGTATTCGTTGACCAACATACAACATTGATCCGACTGCACCATTTTTCAGGCACAGCCCAAGAATATATGAAAGGTAGTTTAGTGTGCTGATACAGCCAGTTGCTGGTCTAAGATCAGGTAAGGATAGAGAGATATTACAGGTAATACTGAAGTGACACAGGAGTTGTGCAGCATACCAAATTAATTAAACAGAAGAGCGTTTCAAGAAGACAAAGAACAAGCACCAAAGAGTTGCAGTTTGTAAACACAAGAAGAACGTTTAAAAGGATAGCTGCCTGCATTAGCTCTGTTACACTAGGTGTTTTAGGAGCCAAGTCAGTGGAGGATGGGAGTGAGTGGCCATTGCTGGCTTCTCCACCCTGTTGAGAGAGAGGTAGCCAGACTCACTGGGCCACTGACTCCCAACTGGGGGTTTGTGGGACTGCAAACAAGAGCCACTAGGTTGGAGAGGGGGGTGCACTGCTGAAATGAGAAGGTATTCCCAGAGTGCAAGAGCATACATGGGTTTCTCCAAGCTTTTCAGCATGTTATGACTGTGCCAGCCACTGAGAAGCTGTTTTTTTAGATAGGGAGCTGGCTCTGAACAGGTAATGATCTACCTTCCACACCCAATTCTCACCTCAATAATGAAAAAAAGGGCCTATAGGCTTTTGCCTAAACCAGAAAATGAATGTGCTATAAGCCTGTCAACAGCTTCTTGGAATGAACGAAGGACTCTCATCTCAAATGGAATGAATGGATTACTAGGGTCAAAAAGAGAGGTTTAAGAAAGCCCACTGAAGGTCCTAAAAACAATAAAGCGGCGATCCTGAGGCAGACTGTATTTACATTCTGAAGCAGAGCAAGTGGAACATGTACAGATCATCTTCAGTGATTCCATGAATACAAAAGACCTTTAAGACTCATTAGTAATAGTTCAAACATAATAGCCAGTTTAAACGTGTGAGTTTCGTGTGGTGATTGTGTTATGTGTATAGAACTTGAGACAGACATTAATGATGAAGATTCAGATGGTACCCTTGTTCATTTCAAAGTGATTTCTTTAGGCAGCTCAGATCGCATCTATAATTGTGTGTTCCTTATTATTCTTTGTATTCTTTATGTGGTTTCAAAAGTGACAATCGGACCATTTCCAGTAATTGTTAGAAAAATGTTCTTTGTGGGTGTGCGTGTGTTGTGTGAGTGTGTGTGTGTGTTCTTAATGTGTGTCACTCTTTAGTGATGACATGTAATACTTAAGCAGGCTTTATTTGCAAGTGAAACAGAAACAAAACAGTTGCTAGTTTCTGCTTTACTGTTATTTAAAACAGTACCTGTATAGGTGTTCAAAAGGTGAATGAGGTGTCAAGAAAGAATATCAGAACAGAAGTATGCAGTACTACATTGTAGAATAAGGGATTAAGGGGCCGTAATAAATGAATGATTTGTTTTCAGTTAATGGTCCTAAACTTTTCATAAATAAACTAAAAAAATGCAACATTTACGGTCCACCATAAGAATAATCTTAATATGTTACAGCAGTACAATGTCATAGCCAAAGAGCTACAGTAAAAAAAAAAGACCACATTAAATACACAAATCATTTGTACAGGTTGGTGGAATTTTATGGAGGTTTTTGTCCTATGGTTGTGTATATTTTTACATTAACTCGAAGCCAGCAACACAAAGCGAGATCCCAGAACACAGCTCCTCAAAGTGAAAGGTTTATTCAATGGGAAATGAAACCACCATTAACGCCTTTAAAATCATAAACCAAACAGCGTTTTCGTCAAATTAATCGACTTCATCAGATGACCAGTACATTTGAAACTCATCTTTTTATAATAACATCTATTAACTCATTTAATCAATTAATCAATTAAAAACAAATTATTTTTCCTAATAATAATCAATTCTTGGTAAATAGCAAGATAGACGAAATAAATATTCTATTTGTGTAAAAACTCTTGAATTTCAAGCATAACATGCATTTTTTAAAGCATTTTTTAAAGTGTTTCTTTGTCATTTCATCTTACATTTTAACTTTTTGTAACATGTTTTTATTGGACAGTCAAGAAAAATAATTTGTTTTTAATTGATTAATTGATTAAATGAGTTAATAGATGTTATTATAAAAAGATGAGTTTCAAATGTACTGGTCATCTGATGAAGTCGATTAATTTGACGAAAACGCTGTTTGGTTTATGATTTTAAAGGCGTTAATGGTGGTTTCATTTCCCATTGAATAAACTTTTCACTTTGAGGAGCTGTGTTCTGGGATCTCACTTTGTGTTGCTGGCTTCGAGTTATTGTGGTTTTTGGCGTTTTGGAGTTATTTATATTTTTACATTGCTTTATGCTAACATGCACTACTTTTATCTTTAAACAACCTCCTCACAGCAAGAGGTTCTCCCATTCGATTCTCGGCTGGATTGCCTTCTGTGTGGAGTCTGCATGTCCTCCCCGCAGTCCATTGACATTAAAAACATACAGGTAGGTGCGACCGTGAATGGGCATGCCTTCATTGAAGGTTGGGCATCGGGCTGGCAACTCGGCACAGTAAAATCCACTGCCAATCATGAGCGGACCGGAGTTCCACTGTGGCGATCCCTAACTGGGAAAAGCTGAAAGTCTTTCAGTCTAGTAAGGAATGGAGAGGAAACAGCCTACAGAAGCAAGTTGAAACATCTGATAGGCTGGTGCAATAGCAGCAACTTAGCGTTGAATGTCAACAAAACTAAAGAATTGACTGTGGACCAGAAGGTGTCAGGAAGCACATAAACCTCTAGAGATAAAGGGGTGTCAGTGGAGAGGGTCAAGAGCAAGAAATGTCTGGGAATACACATCTCAGAAGACTTGTCCTGGTCAGAGCACACCAATTACACTGTCAAAATAGGTCAGCAATGGTTGCACTTCTAAAAGAAACTGAGAAAAGCAAACTTGTCATAGTCTATCCTCCAAGCATTCTATAGGAGTACCTTCAAGAGCGTCTTAACCAACAACACCATAGTCTGGTATGGAAATTGTAATGCTTCTGACCATAGAGCTCTCAGATGAGTTGTAAAGGCAGCAAAGAAAATCATTGGTTCTTCACTTACTCTAGGAAGACTTGCATGAAACTCACTACATAAGAAGAGATAGAAGGATAATCTTACCCATCCTGCAAATGGCATGTTCTCCTGCCTCCCCTCAGGTAGAAGATACAGAAGCATGCACTGCAAGACTTCCAGGCTGAACAACAGTTTTTTCTCCTTATCATACCGCTCAACCTGGAAACATCAAAAATCCTGGACAAGGCCCATGAAAATTAGCTACAAATCTGTACGCTGATTAACATATAATCTGCATACATAATTATGTAACCCCACCCACTCCAGTGGAATTGTGGGATAAACAAATGCAAACTGAACAGAACTAAAATATGTCATCAGAGCCCCCCTGCAGCCATTCCAATGTCCCATTACCTGGTTATTTTGCCCTATTTACTATAAGCACTATAATGTGCATACTGCTTTACTTCTGTTTATTTGGATTAATTTATAATTTTTATTTTACATTTTATAGCATAAACACTATTAGACCTCTGCTAAACAAAGCAATACAGTCTCACAATGAAAATAGACTTAGCATTATAACTTCTCTGCCCTTGAAACTCGCATTCATTGAAACAGCATTGATACCCACATTCAAAGAAAATGCATCTGGCCAGTGGTGGATAAAGACTAGCTTTGGGCTGTTTTCAAATCATAGGCCCTCTTGCACACAAAACATACATGTGTTCTTTGATACACCTTCCTGACAGTATTAATTTATATTCCTCGTATAATACAGCACACTTGTTACAGCGCGTTTTAGAAGTAAAAGTCACATAATTCCACATTAAGGAGATATATAACTAATGAAGAGGTTGCTGCAAGCAAACAACTTAATTCTTCATTGTTGCATCTACAAATAAAGTGCCTGTTGCCCTTGAGATATAAATTGCTTATGTTGCATAAAAAAATGATAAGCTAGTAATATTACAGCAGGGAATGGATGGCAAACTGATAACAGGTTCATAATTACTAAGTATCCCTGCCAACGAGGACATTCTCAAGGCTGCAAAGTACAACAGAATACAGAATCAGCAATCTATCTACATGCTGTGGGAGTAGAACCCATAGCCTTCTACATCAAAAGCAAGTATTCTACCTGTCATGCTACTGACACAAACAGACTTACCATAAGCAACATTACACTTCTCTCCCCCGAAGACCTACGCAGCATAAGAAATCTGTAAATAGCCAAAATTTATTGGGAAGGGGACAAAAGCCCAAAACCAGGGACACATTTTAAATATTGCTTGTATGATCTTAGAAAATTTGCTAGTATAAAATGTTTTGTGTTACCAACCATGCGTTTCCTGAAAGACAGAAAGATAAACTTAAATGGCTATGATTATTTAGTGAATTTAGTTCTCACTAGGTTTGCCAAAAAACAATAATTTTAAGAGGAACAGACCAAAAGTATGTATGAGCCAAACATTCCAGAGAGAGAGAGAGAGAGACACACACACACACACACACACACACACACACACACACACACACACACACACACACACACACACACACACACACACACACACACACACACACACACACACACACACACACACACATGCACACACACCTTGAACAGACCTTATAAAATGCAGATAACACAACTTGAACAGACCTTGCAGACTGCTTAATTGCAATTGGCTAATGGCTTGAACAGAGTGGACCTTAAAAAGAATTGGCTAATGGCTTGAACAGACTGATCTTGCTTAAAATGTAAGGTAAAGTACACAACACTTTGGCCCAGCAGCAGATAACAGTTATTTCATGTTTAAAATAAATGCAGATAAAATCGGGCAATACACACAGCTCTTTCCTGTGTAAAACAAATACAGATAAAATTTATTAATTGCTTGAACCATTGAATGCACTTTCATAAACACATTTCTTGTACTTGAATCACAGCAAATAAAAAAATACACACGATGGCCGAGCCCCCAGAAGCTTGCTTAAATTGCAAATAAAATACACAGTTCTTTCCGCCCCGGGCCTTAATTTTACAGCAAAAATATTCTTGGTCTAACAGCACAGCTGACTTGAACAGCAGCAGATAATATACACAGCTTACTTAAATTGTAAAATAAAATGGTTGTTTGAACAGACAGCAGGAGATTAAGCAAGCTGTGTGTATTAATTGTAAAATAAAATGCACACAGTTCTTTCAGCCCTGGACTTACTTTATCAGCAAAAATAAGTTCTCTCAGACAGCAACAGCAGATAAGATACACTGGCATAGCAGATAAAATAAAATCGGGCTTTCATACACACAGTTACCACTCAGAACTGTGTGTATGAAAGTCCGATTTTATTTTATCTGCTGTACTGGTTCTCGGACTTGCAGCACAGGCTAGCAGATAAAAAACACACACACTGGTCCAGCCCCAGCAGCTTAATTAAATTACAAATAAAATACAAAATTACACAGTTCTTTTGGCCTCGGCTCGGACTTAAATTCATAGCAAAACTATTCCTGGACTAGTAGCACAGCTGACTTAAACACACACACACACACACACACACACACACACACACACACACACACACACACACACACTCTCACACACGTACACACGCACACGCACACACGCACACACACACACACACACACACACACACACACACACACACACACACACACACACACACACACACACACACACACACACACACACACCACTTACCTGTAAATAAAAGGTGAGCGAGCTTCTTCATTAATAAACTCCCCACATTCCTCGTAGCTCAAATCTCCGAGCTTCTTCATCAAACCGCACACAGTGAGCTTCTTGCAAATAAAATCCCTACGCTCATCGCATAACACCTTTCCGGCTCTGGTAACTCCCCAGGGGCGGCTCGTGGCATCGGACTGCCGGACTGCAGCCCCCTCAGCTCAGTTGCCTAGTTGTTTAGAAGTTAACTTTAGTTTGATTTTTTAATGTAAAAAAAAAAAAAAATCTTTTTTTCACTTTAAATTTCGAGTCCGCGACTCGAAAGTACGCGCATGTGGATTGCGCACTTCAATCACGACAGCGTTTTTTTTTTTTTTTTTTTAATTCTTGCAATGTTTTCATTGCAGCCCGGAGGAGCAAAGAAGGCATCATTGTGATGCCCAGAAGTCTATGCGGTTGAGACACAAACCACATAGATATGGAAGGGGCTCGTTCTGTGACGTCCTCAGGCACGTCATGACGTGCTTGCTGGGCAAATGTTGCTGATTGGTTGTCACTCTCTTCCCGGGCTTTATGTGCTTGGAAAAGAGTGAGAATCAGTCAGTCAGTTGTCGGTCGGCTAGTTTGTGGATTAACCTTTTTGGCTTTTTTAATAATTTTTTTTTTTTGTTTTGGAATTCGATTGGAATCGGATGGGATTTTGGGTGTGCTACGAGAGAAGGTTGAAGGAAGAAGAACAGAAGAACAAGAAAAAAGAAATAAAAGAAGAAAAGAACAAGGTACAGCAGCAGAATTAAAGTAAGTATACAGGGAATGAGTTAACATTGCTGAAGAATGGCTGTCCACATCTCTCCAGCCACTTCTAGTGAGCCGTATTGTGTTTGGGAATTGCTGCCCAGCAAGCTTGGGCTACAAAATGTTGGTAGTGACCTCATATTCAGTGGGAGTCAGTTTGTAATTTAGTCCCCAGGAGGAGAATCCTGATAGTACGAAAGGAGCATGAATATATTGTTAAAAAACTGTATGTTGTAAGTGAAAAGATTTAGTGTTGAGCTGGTAACCAAAGGTAGTACAGTTTCAGTGGTAGAGAAGTGATAAATCTATAAGAAAGTGGCTGTGCTACCTGTTTATATAGTAGGTAATACATATGATTTGTCAGGCTGCATACTCTGTGGCTGGCTGGCATGGTGCTAGGCCATCTACATAGCAATGTTAATGGTATGAAGATACCACAGCGTGGTTGGTTTTATATTAATTGTACGTACAGCATTGCCTCATCAATGCAGAGAAAAGGGGAAAAAAATCAAAAATAATGGGCATCTGAGGGCTTACCAGTAGCTGACTCGAAAAGCCTCAGTACCTGATGAGTAAACAAATGGGTCTATAAGATGGTAGGAGGACTACATAAGTTAGACTGGTATACAGCAACAGAAAATGAACAAGCAAACAAATGAATAATTTGGAAATGTCTCAGTGACCAGTACAGATCAAGCTGATCTCTATGGTAAAAGGGCACTTTAGGTGCCATGACAACTTTCAAAAAGAAAGCGAGTCCCTGCATACAACTTATTTTGTGATGGAGATGGTTTGTTAACAAATACTACTTTATTGTGGTGGTGGTGCTGCGGTAGCGTTGTCATCTAACAGTAAGATGTTGTCCTGTTCGATTCTCAGCTAGAGCATCTTCTGTGTGGAGACATCCGTGAATGGGCGTACCTTCGTTGAAGGTTGTGTGTCAGGGCTGGCAACTCGGCACGTAAAAATCTACTGCCAGTCATTAGCGGACCGGAGTTCTGCTGTGGCGACCCCTAACCGGGAAAAGCCAAAAGGCACAACAACAGCTTTAAATTAGTTTTGTTGTTGTTCCATTTCTTCTTACCTTCTTTTTCAGTTTTATTATGGACCCATTATACTAAGGATTTGGACTGTGTGCATATAGTAGAAGAAATGATGAAATCACAAACTGCATTGCCTAATTAATGCTATTAGGGGAAAAATAAATAATTTCTGTTGGGGGTATAGTTTTGAAAGTCACCACTGTTTCCATTAACTAGCTGTTGTGTATAGCAGATGCAGCAAATTAAATGCACAATAGTCTCCAGATGTGTTCCATAATCACAGCACTGTTTCAGTGTTAGACTCCACTTTGTGTGTGCCTGTGAATGTAACGCATTGATGACTGTTCCTTTCACTTTGTCAGAACCCACATAATGTGTAAAAGGGTGTCACTGTGTTGAACAGAGGTAAATGAGTGCACACAGCTGAGTAGTATGTGCTATAATATCAGTTTTGTTGTTCAGGTCAGCTGCCTGCTGAGACTGCTGACTTAAACTGCCTGTATGAATGAAGTACTTTGTGTCAGTCTGTCTGAAGTCAAGTCATAGGGTGAAGGGCTCCTTGCACTGGAAGACTTATTGCAGCTTTAGACTTGCTAACATTCATTTGTTCAGAATAAGGTGGTTGGGGGCATTTTCAAAATATTTTGAGAGTACCAGTGAATGACTGTAAGCAGGTTCCTCATCACTGCTTACCACTATTTGAACTCATCTCAAACACTGTATGCCCAGAGGGTAGCGTCATAACTCTTTTCAGGGTTCCAGGTGCATTAAGTAGAAATTTTGTAGTAGCAAGTCAGCAAACATTCAGGCTGAAGGTTTTTTTTTTCATTGAAATGACATACAGAGCAATCACAAGCCTACTTTGTATTTAATAGTTTATCTTGGCACAGTTAATTATAGACAGTAATCTTAATTCTTAGAATTCGATTTATATTTTTTGTTAAGGTTACTAACTCCTTATTTCCAATTGTTGCCAAAAGTACTTAATTTTGAGAAATCCCTAGCAGATATTGTAGACAAGATTTCCTTAGTTACAAAAGTGTTTACATTTAAACAACTGTTCATAAAGATTTTTGAAGATCGTTAGGTACTTTTACTGTTGCTTTCCTATTGTTTACTTTAGAAACCTCCTCTAGCTACTGCTACATTTTCTTATTTGTTTCATCTCACTCAACTTAAGGTAATTAAATCTGTGATGGTGGTTACACCTCAGGTAGGTATATCAGGGAAGAACAACTACAGATTTCATTAACACAAAGCTTGACAACAGACTAACTCTCAGGGGCGGCTCGTGCTATCGGACTGCAGAACTGCAGCCCTCATAGGAAAAAAATGGAAGTGTAGTTGATATTTCATTTGCCAATGCCATAAAAAAAAAACATTTCCATTTGTGTTTTAAGTTACCCAATAATTAAGTCCGCAAAGTCCCAGAACTCGAACTGCGCATGCTCATCGAGTTCAATTTTTTTTTTTTTTAACAATGAACAAATGTAGTATCTACTGTACTATCTGACTGCTGTAGAAGGCAGTCCAGATTAAAGAAAAAGCATCAGTGTGATGCCCAGAAGTCTATGCGGTTTGACTACACTGTACACTTGAAGGGGGTTCGGACTTCCACATCCACAGGCACGTACATGTCATGGATGGCTGGATTGCTACTGACTGGTTCTCACTCTCTTCTCAAAAAAGAGTGAGAACCAATCAGTAGCACTAGCACAGAAGTACTGTACTTGTCTGTCTGTTTGGGACCATTGGATTTAGTGGATTATATTGTTGTTGGTGGTACTTGAAGCAAATTTATTTATTTTTTTGTCTTGGTTGGTCTTGGCTAAGGGCTTGCCTTGCACTGCAGTCAAAGAGAGCAGAGAGGAAAAGAAGAAGATGAGCCGAGCGCGAGATACATAAAACTGAGGTAGGTGATGCTTTCCAGCAGCTTAAAGTACTGTCGAGAAAATAACTTGCACAGATATACCTGTTTTGACCTTTTCCATTAATACAGTTTTATTGCATCACCCATAGATTGTTCACTAAATCATACACATACTTCAAAACACACACACCTGTTAATAATAGTAGAACCTCACTTGCAAAACAATGACTATAAAAAAGGATGAGGAAGCTGTTTGTCTGTTTTAGCAGCACAGTATTTCAGCTTCTGCACCCGCACTCCCGCAAGTCTAATTTTCGTTTGTACAAAGATGCTAGAGGGTCCAGCGTGTACAGAACAATGGCTACTTAAGCAGCAAAACAAATATTTATTTCCAACCAAAACTGGCAAGAGAATATCTGCCAAACTCTGACTGCCACAAGGAACAGTACAGGAGCAGCTGATTTGAGGTATTGTAGTAGTAAATGCCATCATGCAATTGAAATTTTTTTAAGACATTAAATATTATGCAGCCCAGATCTGAAACTTGTTGTACTGGTCTAGTCGCAGAAGATTTTAGTCTGAAGATCAGAAAAATGTTGATTTGTTTAAATGCATTTTTTTAAATTTTGGCTGGTAGTAAATATTACAGGCTGTTTAACCTAGTCAAAGCCAGGCTCAACTGGGCATTGTTCTAGGTAGCTGCAGTGGGTGCACCTCTTTTATGGGAAGGTAACCGTTGTATTTATAGCTTAACAACATGCAAGAATAGGCACTGAAACCTGCCAAACTATTACTAGAATTTCTGGTTTTGTGATGTTTCTAGTGCCATTAAAGTAATACTGTAGAGTTAAATGGTACTGGAAACCTAAGTATTAATTTAAAAGCAAATGGTACTAGAAACTTCACAGAACCAGAAATTCTAGTGACAGCTTGGCAAGCTCCACTGTTTGCACATGGAAAGTATGAATTTGTTTAGATATGAATTTGTGAACATATTACACTTTATTCTTGTATACCAAACTACTAGTAGCATCCTGTTATGTTGGTAAAACAAGCACATGTTTGAGTCATACTATTTCAAGATGACAAAATGGCCATAATAAAATCTGTAAAACCAGCATATATATTTTAACCAATTTGCTGAATGGCATGCATTAACTGTTTGCTAATTTTGGTGTTAATTGTTTAACTGGAAACTGATAATGATGACTTTCTGTTACTGCTACTAGACATACATTCCTCCATTTTCTGTTTTACTGAATATTCTCAATACAGAGGTGAACAACAGTGACTGTATGTTTATAGACAGTTACTACTTATAACAAGGTAATCACAAGTGCACAACTAACTACCTCAGTGCAAGAAGTCTTCACAGAGTGGTGTCTGGACATTTTGGCAGCCCTTCTGTATTCTGTGTTTTATACACACACAAAAACACACACACACACAAAAACACACACACACACAAAAACACACACACAAAAGCACACGCACACACACAAAAACACACGCACACGCACACACACAAAAACACACGCACACACACAAAAACACACACACACAAAAACACACACACACACAAAATTATACCTTTCAACCTCTTACAAGAAGAAATCTGGATAAAGCCTAACATAATGGGGGGACAGAAAGTAGGAACAGACTTTAAATATTGCTCTTATAAACTTTGAAAGTTGCCAAAATTACAGATTTTGTGATAGCATGCATTTCTGAAGGATATAAAGTGTGAAATGCAAATGTTTGTTATTATTTAGGGACTCAATCCTCAATGATTTGTCTGAAAATCACAAATTTTATGAGGAACAGACCAAAAAATATGAGGCAAAAATCTGGACAGTTGAGGGGGGTGTGTGTGTGTGTGTGTGTTCAAATATTTATTGTTATTGAGGGATGCACAGTGGGGATATCACAGAGATTACTACTTTCAGCATGTTACTTGGTACTTTTATAAAGTCATGCCTCACAACCTTTCTGATTCCATCCGGATATTAAGTAAACTGTCATGTAGCCAATACATTGAAATATTTTTTTTTTCTTCTGCACTTCATTTTGTCTTCATTGGACTCTCATAATGATGGTTTGGCACCCATGGCAGTGTATTTAATTCAATACACAGTTTTTGTGGTTTTGAGTATAGCTCCACCCCTTTCTAGTTGGTCACACCCCCTTCCCATTGGCCCCACCCGCTTAGCTGTCTCCTGCAGCCCCCCTTTGATTTGAAGTCACCAGCCGCCACTGTAACTCCCGCTCGCAAAAGCATTTGAACCAAAGCCGGAAATATGTGCTACGTACATACACGGAGCATTCCGAGAGGCTGGTGGTACTGACGTCATCGTGCATGTGATGATGTCAGCACATGAAGCAGTAAAGTTAAAAAAATGAAAATAAAATTGTGAATAAATCAGAAATGAAGGGGTGCCACTCGGGAATCGTGGCACCCCATTATTTGGACCTCAAAACTCGGTAAAAAACGAGGAATTCGGGACAGTTGAGAGGTATGCTGCTTATCCATTAGACTGTTTAACTCTGTCAACAGGTGAACTAGAAGAAAGTCAGCTCCTTCATCCCCTTCAGTCACCTAGGCATGTATATATGTCTTATCAGGAATAGTACGCATTACAGGCTCAGCAGGTTCTACTAACTTTATTAATTTTGCATAGTTCATAGCAGTATAATATAGATAGCCATTGTCCACATTTGAATGTGCAATTCTGTCTGTTCTTCACCTGTACCCTTATAAGAGAAATTCAAGAGAGTGCAGTATACACTGTGCAATATTTATACATTGTCCTGTTTCTATTTATATGTTATGTTTTTGTGATGTCAAATTATTTTTTACTAAAATATTTTTCTGTATGCATGTCCTTGCACTGGGAACAAAGCTATGTAATTTTATTTAGCTACACTGTGGTGCAGATTTGAATGACAGTAAAGTTTATGTTGACTTAACTTTGACTTCATTGTCTATTTCTCAAAAGTCCTAAAAGAATGGGGCATTTAATTTCATTCCTCAAAACATTTATTGTCCCTGCCTATCTGCTTCTTTACATAACATTCCTTTCATTTAACTTTTTAATTAACTCTTTGCATGTAATTCCCCTTTGCAAATGGTGAACATTCCCTTTTACCATCCTGTCTTACTTGTTGCATTAGCAAGCATGTCAAATATAGATACATATACACATACAAATGTCAATATGGATGAGATCAAAGATGGCCGCTGTTCTGTAAGCACTGCTAATTCTGAGCTCCACTAAATATCTTGAATAAAAATAACCCAGAAGATTATTCAGAACCAATTTCGACAAAATATCTTGAAATATCAACTCTATTTAACTCTGAAATAAAGTTACCAAGGAAAAGCGACTGGTCCTGCTTATAATCAACTAAGATTGGTAAGGATACAGAGAAGTTAACTTAAGCCGTGTGCTCTCTCAGTCCTGCTTACTGGAAAATACATTCAAAACTGAAGACAATAAACACCACAGGATGTCGAAAGAAGATAAAAACATGGACATTACCACAACTAAAACCAAACTTTCAGATTTACTATCTCCGGAAAAAGATTTGAACTCAAAAAGGCAGAAGATAATAAAACAGATACATCCAAAACTAGAAACAAAAATACATCTGATCAACCAGCAAATCTGGAGGATATTAAAACAGCCTTACTTCCCATCCAAGAGGCAATAAAAGAATTAACTGTACAACTACAATCATTTGGAAATACTTTCAACCAAATAATGGACAGAATGGACAAATCTGAAGCCAAAACCATGGAACATGAGGAGAAAATAACTCTAATAACCAAAAAAACTCCCACGACAAAAAAATTCTAAACATCTAAACAAGATCACAGACCTGGAAGCAAGATCCAGAAGGAATAATATCATAAGAGGCATCCCAGAATCTGTAAACCACAATGAGCTGATTCCCCCTATAATACAAATTTTCAGCATACTGCTCAAAGAACTTGTAACAGTAAAACAAATAATAATAGAAAGAGCACACAGAGCACTAAGAGAAACCCAAGGCACCTACAAACCCAGACCTGTTTATGCAAAACTGTTAAACTTTCAAGATGTCAATACAATCTTGCTGATTATTAAAAAAATGGATGAGCTGTTAACTGGAACAATGATACAATATCACTGGCCAAAGATCTTCCCCTCCAAATAATGCTGGTGTGAATGACCTGAGACGTACCTCCCTGGACTACATGAAAAAAGACATGGAGGAGCTCTTTGATCATGTAGCCCAGGCCGGTATGACCCTGACCTTGAGTAGCATCTTACCCTCACCAAGAATGATGCCACAGTATAAAGACAAAATGATCAATTTTAACAATTGGCAAAAGTATTGGTGTCATTCAAAGGGGATCCAGTGTCTGTCAGCCTGGGATAACATGCTCAACAAGCCACGTTGCTTCGCTAGCGATGGCTTGCACCTGTCACCCCTGGGTTTTCGAATACTGGCAAAGGCTCTTGCCTCCCCCATTGTGCCTTTTTTAGGCAAGGCTCAAAAGACAAACCCACCTCCATAGACAACACAAAGAAAAAAAAACTAAGGGTAATGCTGTTCAACGCCAGAAGTCTAAACTTCAAGATGCACACACTCGAGACTCTCCTCAGTATGGAGAATATTGATATCTGTGCAGTAACAGAAACCTGGTTCAAGGCTCCCGAGAGCACCCCAGCATTAACAGGTTATGTTTTTCAGCCCCAAAACTCGGACTGAATCACAAAAGAAGGGGAGTATCCATATTTATCAAAGATACCCACACCTCCAGGTTAGTGGCACTGCACGAAACATCGGAGACCATCCATGTGCAACTAACAGTGGGCAAAACTGCCTTTCAGTTTGTAGCCTGCTACAGACCACCCTCCCAAACACAGGAACCTCACTCAGCTTTCCTGAGAACACTGGAGAATATGAAGGTCTCTCCAAACACCATTATATTGGGTGACTTCAACTACCCAAGCATTGATTGGGAAAACTGCTCAAGCCCAAACACCCTCGCCCAACGGTTCCTAGAATTTATAAACTCAAATGCTTTGGAACAACTGGTCACCACACCCACAAGAGGGGAAAACATATTGGATCTGGTCATCACCAACATGGGGTCCCTATGTTCCACACCAGAGGTATACCCCTCATTGGTAAGATCAGACCATAAACTAATCTCACTGGACATCCATATTCCATCCCTACCCCCAGCCAAGGAAACCACGGTGAAGAACTTCTCAAAAGCAAACTTCACACTTCTCAAAACCACTGTGGAATCCTTCAAAGCCCCCGGGCCAGTGGAAAATATGGCTCAAAATGCAGAATCCTTTACAAAAGCATTCTATGGACACCTACAGGAATGCGTGGAACATGCTATCCCAAATAAAACCAAGACTCACTCCTCCAAAGGCAGGAGACCTGTCTGGTGGACCCCAGCCATAAATAAGCTATACAACAAAAGGAGAAAGCTACTACATGATAGAGCAAAATCCCAAAAAGGGAAGTTGTCTCTGATCAGTACTAGCAAGAAACTACAATCCCTCATAAAATCATCTAAGCCAAGCTTCGAAAGAAAAATTGCACAAGACACTAAAGATAATCACAAGGCCTTCTTTAGTTATGTCAGAAACCTGGGAGGCAACTGCCAGATATGCTCTGAGTTAGTGCAAAATGACAAAAAATACATTGAACCCACGGACATTGCCAACATCCTGGCAGAAAGGTTCAGTGCAAACTTCTCCCCCCACTTCCTCCCCAAAAGAGCAAATGTCTATCCCAACAGAGTGTAGCCTTCCTGAGATCACAGATCCACAGGTGAGAGCTGCCCTCTCCAAAGCAAAAAACACAGCATCAATGGGACCAGACGGTGTCCTGGGCTGCATCTTACATGAGCTCCAAGAAGAACTAAACCCTCGTATAAAGTCACTGTTCAATCTCAGCCTTACTACAGGATATGTACCCAAGGAATGGCGTACAGCAACAGTGGTCCCACTCCACAAAGGTGGTGCAACAACAGACCCCGGAAACTATTGCCCTATAAGCCTGACTAGCCTGGTCTGCAAAAGCTATGGAGCGTATCATCATGGAAATCATAAACAAAGACATTGGGAACCTCCAGACACTGGATCCTACCCAATTCGGCTTTGTTAAGGGCAGATCTTGCCTACTGAACCTGGTCGACTTCTTTGAAACAGTTACCAAAGCCATAGATGAAGGGAAGGTAGTCCACACAGCCTACCTGAACCTCACAAAAGCCTTCGACACAATACCCCACTCGGGCATCATAAATAAGCTCACCAGCTTAAATATCAACCCATATGTCACAAGATGGGTTGCAAACTGGCTCAGGGATAGAACCCACATGGTCAGAATAGCAGGTGCCATGTCAGACTCTAAACCAGTTACAAGTGGCATCCCACAAGGCTCAGTCCTGGGACCTCTCTTGTTCGGTATATATTTCTCCGAGGTACAGGCTAACATGGGTGGACTATGCCTGACCAAGTTAGCAGATGACTGCAAACTGGGTGCCATAATCGACACTCCGGCTGACACAAGCATCCTCCTAAAGGGTCTCACAGAGATGGATAACTGGTGCCAGAGCCATGGCCTAAAGCTAAATGCCAAAAAGTGCATAGTCATCCCCTTTGGGAAAAACAAAGTGCCCACAAATTATCACATAGGTGGTAATCCATTAAGTACGGAAGAAGTAATTAGGACTTGGGGACCCAAGTAGATAGCAATCTTTCCTTTGACAATCACATTGCCAAAGTGGTTATAAAGACCTTCTAGATAGCCCACCTTATCACAGCAGGGTTCACATCTAGATCAAGAGAGGTCATTGTGCCCCTCTACTCATCAATTCTCAGGCCCATAATTGAATATAATGTCCATTTGGGATGTACCTTACCCAACACCTGCAGCAACTGGAAAGACCCCAAAAGTACCTCACCAAGAGGATCAAGGGGCTCAAACAGATGCCCTATGCAGTTCGGCTAAAGAAACTCCAACTCTACTCAGTTGCGTACCGCCTACTCAGAGGCGATATGTGTCTGACATATAAAGCCATGTCCAACCCAGAATTAATGGACATGCTTCACCTCAGGAAATCCAAATCTCTTAGAGCTACATGCTCCAGGGACTTTTACCTCACCACAGAAATAAATAGGACATGCTGGAGGGACAGATTCATATCCCAGAGGCTCCCATCACTCTGGAACAAAATCCCAATCCATGTTAGGCAGAGTCCCTTGTTGACCCTCTTCAAGAGAAATCTTGATGAGTGGATGGGAGATCGTAAGTTTACCTCTGGGATCTCTTCTGTGTCCCTGCTTGACAGAGGTACAGTAAACTAATCTAAAAGGGTGGCGAAAGCCAAACACACTCTGGCTAGGCTTATAAATGCCCTAGGGCAGATAGCCTAGTATCAACCTATGAACCTATGAACCTATAAGGCAAGCAAGACAGCTTCTCTCTCCTTATTGTAAGTTCCTAATTGAAAGAAAAATAAAATTTCAAATTAAATACCCTAACACTAATTTTTCACTCAGAAGGAATTAAATATACAATCGCTAACCAAAAGGAAGCCAGAGAAACCTTCCTAGCTGTTTTTACGAAAATTCCAACAATAGATCGCTAAATATACTCACCGGAGTGTTGTATGAACTTTGGATTAACGATCGATCACCTCTCGGCCCTCCAAGACTGTTTTCTGCTTTTCCCTGTGTTGTTGGAGCATTTTAGGCCTATACCAACAGCCTGGTAGTTCTGTTTTATCAGAATAACCACCATGAGGCAGACCGAGAACAAATAGACCTGCCTACTCCTTTCCACATTCCCACGACAGGAACCAAAAATATCCCTCCATGCTCTACACCAGTTTTTTCAAAAATGTGACACTTCTGGGATATCCAGCGAGTTTTAATCATCCTCCTACGCTCACTCAAACTGTTAGAAAGCTCCTCTACATATGAAACGAGCAACAAGTGTTCAGACTGCAAAATGCAAACAAGGGAAAAAATGTTTACAATGAAGTAAAATAAAACTGGATAGACTGTTTGAAGTTACTAAGAAGTCAGTAAATATACACAGTCATTTCAATCCTCTTCAATGCAGTTAGTTTCACAATGCAGACTGCACGTTTGTTGCCTAGTGTATTATTAACTTGTATTTGTTTACATACTGCATATACACTGAAGATAGAACCGATTTAGAAAATGATGCTCATTCACTACTGGTCTGCTATTGTTGCATAATTCTAATTTACTTTATCTGCTTTACAAGAATAAGAATTAGAAGGGGAAAAAAGAAAAAAAAATGCCACAAAAGCAATGCCTTGCTATTAAATCTATTTTACAAGATATAAAAGCACGGATTGGTATGCATACATACACACACAAGCATTCCAAAATATGTATATATCCCTCCTTTTATTCTACAGCTGACATTTTGTTTGGGTAGATACAAAAAGAGTGAACTAGTAAGATCTTAAATAATAGCCATTGTATTTAGGAATAGCGATAAAAGAAACAATACATCGCTAAGAGTCATTCACTATCAGTAATGTAGAAGTACATGCAGACCTGGATTATGAACACAACTAAAATAAGAAAGTTCACCAAATCAAATACATTTTAGGTATATAAGCCTTCTAATATTGATATACCAATTTAGTGGTGTTTTGATTTGTTACCATAGTTACTATATGTCCCTGCATGGAATTTTAATAATGTATTGCCTTTAACATAACACACAGGATGTGCACTACGTGTCAAAATTGGAATGTATACTTTTTTTTTTTGCAGTTCAAATATATTTTCCTCATGCTGTCAAGATATGACAACACATTAGCACCACTTTGTTACTTTATTCATCTGAACAGTTCAGAAGAGTAAGTCTGTTATTCAGTTTTCAGATGTGGAAATGACAGTAGCTATAGATAGAAAAACACAATATGAAATATAGAGAAAAAGGTTACAAAGCTCGTAATTGCTATCGGAAAAAACTCATAGATAGTATGTGAAACATTTCTTTAACTATTGTAATGTGAAAGAAAGTAGTCCTTATCTGAAAACATGAAGGCATACTATTAAATATGCCTTAAGGAATTTATGTCAATAAATCAGGAAATCGTACAAGAATGGCATTAACCTGCTAAAGAGGTTTCTATTCCCACAGTAGGTAGGATAAGTCTCAAATCCCTTTCTCAAGATGAGAGACAAAACCAAATATAAAGGGATATATAAGGTTCAAAAACAGGTAAAATATTTAAACATTACTGTAGAGCACGTCAAACTAGATGGTACAGCAGATGTTGCATTAATATGCATTTTCTGAACAATAAGAAATATGCTGCTCTAATATGTGGCATTACTGACAGACAGACAGTAATTCTTATATAAATTTATTCAATACTTTTTGTTTTGAAGATTATGGTTGACCACCCCCGTGGTATTTAGCACATACTATGCAGGATAGACAAAAACGTTTTGCATATGCAATGAAACCCTTGGTCCAAAAGGTAAGGTGGATAATTCTAACCATAGCTGCAGGGCCCAGATGGGAAGGGCCATGCACAACTAGTGCTGCATACCTAAAAAGATTAGTAGGCAAAACATATTTATTATCCGGTCCCACCTAGATTCCCTTGTTCTGTCTAACACCATACCTAGTCCAGCGTTGTTTTTCCTGTACTGTACTAAGTTCCTGCATGACTTGTAAGGTTTGCAAATCAAACTTATCTGTTGGTTGTAATTCTGTAGGTGTGGTTTCAAGTGAAAAAGGTACTGGACATAGCTGCCTCTTTGGCTGCTTTGTCTGCTAGGGCATTACCAAGTGATACCGGGTCCTTAGCACGGGTATGAGCAGCGCATTTACAGATGGCCAAACCCCGTGGCCGTTGAACGGCTTGTAGTAATTCAAGGATTAGTTCTTTGTGCATGATATCTTTTCCCGAGGTTGTAACCATCCCCCTATTTTCCCATTGCTGGGCAAATACATGTACCGTAGAGAAAGCATATTGACTATCTGTATAGATAGTGACATTCCTGTCCTCCGACAGGAGACATGCCCTTGTCACAGCAATCAGTTCCGCTGCTTGAGTGGATAAGTTCCCGGGGAGTGGTCTTGCCTCTATTATCTGAGTTGCAGTAGTAACTGCATACCCTACCTGCATGGTGCCTGTTTCTGTTTTGCGTGCTGACCCATCTACAAACAGTGTCCAGTCCGCATGTAGTAAGGGTTGATCTTTAAGATCCGGTCTTGGTAGAACTTTAGAATGTATGAGATCTAAGCATACATGCGGGATACCGTCTTCAGCAATGGGTAGCAATGTCGCTGGATATAAGGTAGTGCATCTCTCAATTGCCATGTGTGGCTGTGATAACAGCGTAGTCATACAAGATAAGTGTCTGCTAGGTGACAGAAATGTTAACTTGTCCTGCAGAAGGATGACTGCTACAGAGTGTGGGACTTTTAACGTAAGATCATGGAACAATACCAACGTGGCAGACACTTGTACCGCCAAAGCGGCTGCAATTACTGCTTGCATGCAGTGTGGTAATGCTCGTGCTACTGAGTCTAATTTGCTAGAGTAAAATGCCAATGGTCTTAACTTATCTCCATACATTTGCATTAAAACAGATGTCATAAATCCCTGCTTGCAATCTACAGTCTGTATAAAGGTCTTACTGTAATCTGGAAACCCCAATGTTGCTGATCCAGCTATCAGTTGCTTGATTCTAGTGAATGCCTGTACTGCCTTGTCTGTCCAGTGCAGCAAATCTTTTGCTGCCATCGGTATTGCAAAAATTAAGTCTGATAGCGAGTGCACTTCTTCGGCATAGTTGGGAATCCAACTACGACAGAAGTTCATAATGCCTAAAAAGGACATCATTTCTTTTTTTGTAGTTGGCATGGGGGCTTGTAAAATAGCATTCTTTCTACTGTCATCTAATCGCCTGTCCTTCCCAGAGATAATATAACCCAGGTAACATACTTCTAATTTACAAAATTGTAACTTAGACTTATTTACCTTATGTCCTTCGTGTGCCAGAAAGTGTAGTAGTCGAATAGTCTCGGACTTACAGAGTTCTTCCGTAGTCGCGGCCAGGAGGATATCATCCACGTACAGCAGTAGGTGGCACCCTTGGGTGGGTTGGAACTGAGCCAAATTGGTGGACATCTCTTGTGAGAAGATGGTCGGACTTTCGCAGTATCCCTGCGGTAACCTGGTATAGGTATAACGCTTGCCCATAAACGTAAATGCAAACCAAAATCTACTATCTTCCTGCAAGGGAATAGAGAAAAAGGAATTACTGATATCAATTACAGAAAAGTAGTTATCCGTAGGAAGGATATCGTTCAGCAGAGTAGACGGATCCGGGACTATGGGGGTCTGAGGTACCACCGCGGCATTTATTGCCTGTAAGTCTTGTACCATCCTCCATGTCCCATCCGTTTTTTTTACTGGAAATAAGGGCGTATTACACGGTGAGTCTGTGCACAGAATTAATACTCCAGCTTTCAAAAGTGCTGTGATTACTGGTAAAATGCCCTCCTCTGCCTTTCTGCTCAAGGGATACTGCCATTTATGAGGTCTAAATTCTGACTTGGGTGTAATCTTTACCTGTCCTGCCATTCTAATCAGTCCGATATCGTGCTGACCCTGCGACCATAATGAGTTTGGAATCATCTGCAATTGAGATTCCTCCATGGGGGTAAGGAGACATAGTCATAATGTTCCAGGGGATTGTATCGGTTCGTCTTCCCAGAGGTGCACGGTCGGTCTGGCTTGTGTAACCCAGTTAAGTTTTTGAACCTGAACGCCTTTACCTGCCAACTGTTCTGGTGTCCATCCTACCCATTCAGTTATTTTCTTACCCACGAGGTACCATGACATTCCTTCACCATCCGTGGCTGAAATATGTGTGGTTAATTCAATCTTATACAGCAGCTGCATATCCCTTGTAAGGCTACATGTGACTGCAGAATTACCTAGTGTGTCCCAAAAAAGGCTATGCAATACTAGTTTGGTGATTTTAAAACTAAGAAATTTCTTTTTGTATTCTAAATCAGGTCCGGCACATCTTCTGTAATACATTGTGCAATGTAATGGATCTGACACCTTCGGATTTGTTATGCCGTATTTGCTTAATGCCAAATTTGTAAGATCCGTCACTACACTCTGGGGTCCTGTCTCTATCAAATCATTACTATACCAGTAATGTAGATCTCCCTGCCCCTCTAATAGCATTGCACTATTTGGTTCAGTTCTCCTTGCCACCATCCCAGTGGAGGTTGGGACGGCTGCTATGCCGAACACTTGCATTAAATCTCTTCCTAGTAAATTTACTGGGCAGATTTTTGAAATTATTACTCGGAACCATATGGTTTGGTTCATCTCTGGGTCAGTAAACCACAGAGGTTTGGACAATGGCTCTTTGTAAATACGACCATTTGATATTCCTCATTTTTTGCCATTTCCTGTCCCCACCCATCACCTTCACTTGTACGTACTTCCCCATTCTCACTTTCTTCTTCTTTCTCATACCCTCCATCTACGTCTTCTTCCGTGGTTCGTGGAACCTTGAACTAACATTAAAGTTTCATCTTCACTAACTGTAAAAGTCTGGGCTTATTTATCTTTCTTTTCCTTCAGATATTTCTCAGCATGTCTAGCATACTCCATAAGGGGCTGTAGACGTGCTGTCCTGTGTGTGATCATATGCTTTTGTATAAAGTTACCAATGGCTGTCTTGCAGCCCTTTAGGAATGCATTTTTCAATTGCTGTTCATAGGGCGAGTCATTTTCCTGATTTTCTGCCTTAATCAACCCACTATGAGCATCAAAACATTGTGTGAAACGATGTAGATAACTGTCTACAGTTTCGTCATCTGATTGAATGCATTGATTAATGCAAGTCCAATCTGCCTTGGGCTTCCAATGTTCTTCTATTTTATCTAAGAGAGTCTTCATTCTGGTTCTACACACTTGGAAGTTTTATTATCTTCCTTTTTAACAAAGTACACATCTCTTTCACTTGAATTACCACACCCTTTTTTTTTTTTCTTCTTTTCTTCTTGTCTTATTTCCTGCCTGTTTGTGCAGTAATCTTACTAGCTTTTGACATTCTGACTTATTTAAACATCCACTAAACCCATGATCTTTTTTCCATTTATCTAAATATTTTACGTTCTTTGGGTGTAAATCAAACATAAACTTTTCATCTTCAGTTTTGTCATCACCTTTGACGCAACTGGTTCCTGTTCCCATTTCTCTTACGAGAAACTATTCCTGTTCCTGAGATCTCTTGTATATGGAATCTATTCACATATACTCCTTATACTTTGAGAAAATTAAATTTCTCCCTTGACTAGTCCCTTAAAATTTAGACAAAAATTCCAATCAGAAACAACAAAAAAATAGCGTTTTGCTTACCTTTGTGATTCCTCCACCCTGTTTCGCTGCCACCTCACGGATTGAATCTGGAAAGAGTGACTGGCCTCTAATTTCGACCTGTTTCAGTTGGAGGTCTTTCGTTCGAGGAGAGCCTGATCTCTCTCCACCTGCGCAGGTTTTCAGCCTCTCTTTGTTCGATTCGCGCCGTGGAGGGGCCGCCCTAACGTTGGGCGCCAGATATGTCGAAAGATTTTACTCTTCTAACATATTCTGGAAGAATCACACCAAGTTCTTGTAAGCAAGTAAAACAGCTTTATTTTACATGCATGGAGACCTGCTACATGATAGTAGTATGCCAGCAGGCTGGCTCCTTGTACTTTGAGTTCTCCTTATATAGACCCTCCTGCACGTACATACACGTAGCACAGAGGACTTTCATTAAAACTGATAGTTTGATTACTTGTTTTTACCAGCCAGTACCACAGTTATTCTTGCACCATTAACTTTCTTATCAGCAGTTTAAGATTAACTTCTGCATTCCTCAGTGATCAACATTTTCCAGAACATTTCAGTTTGCACGCAGTGAACATTTTTCTGCTTAACCCTTTATATACAGAATACAAAATATGTTGACTTCAGTATTTTTCCACAGCAGTACTATTATTAAAAAAGTGCCCCTTCTTTGACAGGTTCCCATCTGTATTGTGTGGCTATTTTATACTTTTGCATCACATTTTTGGTCCATTTTTCATAAAATTGTTTTTTTGGCAAATTAGTGGTAAATCATTAAAGACTGAAGTTAGAAAATAATGACAGACATTTGAGTTTCAGATTTCATATCCTTCAGAAAATTCATAGTAATGCAAGACCTACTATTCTATTATCTTTCTGAGTTTATAAGAGCAATATTTAAAAATTGTCCTTATTTTTGGGTCTTTGTCCCACTTCTATGTATGGCTTTGCTCTGAGGGTGAGGTATGACAAATGTGTCAGGGCCATCAGTCAACCAGAGACATTTCAAATTGTGACATACTTGTTGCACCCCACTCCCCCATGCAGTGACTCTGGATGTGTCCAAGCAAGGCAAGGAGCAGTTGTGCAGTGTAAATGTGCAGGGTATCCCCCCATGCAGTGTAAATGTGCAGGGTATCTCCCCATCCAAGGTAGACACAAGTGCTACAGTGGCTTTTCATCTTTTCTTGATTTTGCAGAATGGTCTGGTTTCTGTCATATTTCCGTACAGTTGATTTATGCTTATTACTCAGAAAGTGCCTGTTGCTCTGTGTTTAAGTAGCAATGCTTTAATCAGGTAAGCTTGTCTGAGATCATAACATGCAAGTAAGCTTTAATAAGCATACTGTTAAAGAATTGCCAAAATTGAAGCGTTTCTGTTGTTGCCATGCAGAGAATACTTAACTAGATAATGTATAAGCATTGGGTATTGAAATGCATATGACAGTATTTGTAATAAAGGACAGGATTACATTATTTTAAGAAGCTCATTACACTTGTTGGAGACTTCCAGTGATCTCTGAGGGCTTTACCCGTAAACTAAACAGAATGCCATTCATGTGTAGTCCATAACCTGTACAGTAATCCTTTAAGCAATGTATCTTGAACTTGTTTGCTTTTCATTTTGCACTTTGATCATGTTTTCCCCATGAAATAAGTAGATAGTTGTCAGGCAGCAGGTCTTTTTTGGATAAACATTTTTACAAGTGGGGGCATCACAGAGATTGCTACTTTCAGCATGTTACTTGGTACTTTAATAAAGCTGAATATAAATTATAATGCAGTGCAAGGAGAAGTGGTTTGAGCTGAGTGCTGCATGTTTTTCTTATACTTGATTTTGACTGGCATTCCAGTAATGTATTTAAAAAGTAATTTATTTTTTCATGCCTCACAACCTTTTTGTTTTCATCTAGATATTAAGTAAGCTGTCAAGCAGCCAATGCACTGAAATATTTGTATTCCTTTACACTTCATTTGTCTTGATTGGACTCTCATAATGAGGGTTTGGCACCCAGGGCAGCATATTTAATTAAAGTTTAGTTTTTGTGGTTTTAAGCATAGCTCCTCCCCTTTCTAGTTGTCTGCACCCCTTCCCATTGACCCCACCCATTCGACTATCTCCTGCAGCCCCCCTTTGATTTGAAGTCACCAGTCGCCACTGCCACTTGTAGTTGTGCTGTCAACTTCCCCTCTGATGTACTATATGGTTTTAAGTCATCCACACTAAGTAGATAAGAAATCTTTTAAGCAAGGTTATTTTCTTGGAGCCAAGACCTAATCTGTTAAGTAAACAGCTTAATGGGTCAAGACCTAGACAAAACAACAGTGGTGACAAAGAATTACCTTGGAATATCCTCCTTTGAAATTTTATCCCTGCGATAATAATTTGCCCTTTGTCATAACTTAATTGCAAAGTGGTTTGTCACTGTAATGAAATTGATCAGTGTAGGATGTATGGTATACATCTGTTAACACTCCTTTATCAATGAATGTGGGATACTGTCAAATGCTTTTTTGTAATTTATCCATGGCATACATAGATTCTTCCCCATTTTTACAATTCTCCATTATGGCTTTATTAAGCAACAGATTATCCATTGTTCCATATGACATTCTTTTGTTATCCTTTTGTTCTATTGCCATGATTTATTTTTTTACTAACTGACTGTATGCTCTGTCTGCACAATTCCAGTATATAGTTTGTGTATAGGATTCCATTATATAGTTTTTGTATAGGATTCCAGTATGTACTTGTTTATAAGGATGGAGACCGGACAGGCAATGGTGTCAGCAGCAGTTTTGAGTATTCTGCAGAGTGTGAGCAGGATTTAAGTTTGGATACTAATTTTTATGAAGAAGGTAGTAACTAGTTTTAGTGTGAGGGTGGGGTAATAGGGGATGGGGGTAGACAAGAGTCAGAGGAGTCAGGATTCATTGACAAGGGCAGCTATGCTGTCAATGAAGTATGAATTAAACTGCTTCTAAGGGGGAGCTGTTGGGTCTAGGCTCAATGACACTGTGACTTCCTGGGTATAAAATTAGATTAATGGATTACCAGAATTTTTTTTACTTAAATCCATGGCTGCTTTGTAAATCAATATTGTTTCTTATCAAGGTTGACCTGCTATTTTGTAAGGTTTTGACGTTCTGTATAAGTGCTGTAGATTTTGTGCAGTTTTACGTTTCTGCCACACTTTCTATGCCTTGTCTCTGTTTTACTTAAGACTTGTACTCTGATTGTTAAGACAAGGGGCAACGTTTGAGTTTACTCTTTTTGTATGTAGTGTTGCAAACCTGTTTAGGATGCTTAAAAAGTTGAACTGAATTTTTCTACTGACTTGTCTAGTGGCAGAGCTTTTAGAATAGTTCAGTTAAAATGAGTTAAGAGCAGCTAAAATGATTCAGGGTTAAACTTTGAGAGATTAAAAGTATGTCTGCATACTTGTTTGGCATGGTGAGTAATACCTCTGATAGTATGTGAAACAATGATCACTAAGGGATTCTGAAAGGGGTCCTGATGTAGTGTCGATTCAAGGATCGCAGAACAGAATCCAGAAAAGAATGGGACTCGTGTTCTTGCATTTGTTACAGTGAGTAGGAGAAGTCCGAAGCTGTTTGAAGCCATGAAGGTTGATGCTAGAAGAAGGATAGTTAGAAGTGAAAGCACTCCAGTTGATATTCACATTGCCTAGCATGACTGCTTCATTAGTAATATTTTGTAAGCTCCAATAACTGATGTCTTCAAGACTGGTTATATTGTATCTGGGGGGGTGTATAGAGAACAATTATATAAAGGAGTTTTTGTCATTTCATTTCATGTAGAAAATAACTAGCTCTGAAATATTGAATTTTAGCAGAATTTTGTGTAAGAGAAGAAACGTTGCATGTTATAGGGTAGAGGCTAGCTATGCCTCCATCATTTTTGTTTAACCTATCAGCTTTAATGACGCTGTATCCTGGGGGAAGATTTTCTGAGTCTTTTATTTGAGGTTTTAGTCATGTCTCTAGTAAGGGCAGCAGTATGTGGTATATAATGAGTGGTCCAGGCATGCAGTCTACTGATTTTATTACAGATGGTATGTATATTTATTGAGGTAAAGTTTAGTTGTTTGGAGCTCTTAGAGGTGACCAGAGGGAATGTAGGAGAGAGGAGGACAGAAATGAAAGGAGGACCTGGGTTAAGGTGTATGTCCCTACATATTTTAACATTTGAAAAAATTTGGAGAGAGTGAAGTGGTTACATAATTGTAGATGTTATTTTTTAGTTATTTTCCTAATTCCTGGTATTGCACCTCTCACTATAACCCCTTGTATTTTATCCCTCAGCTAGAGATCTGTCTAATTATTCAGTCTTGTTCCCTTTCCTTATTCCTCCACTTTTCCAGTTAACCACATTTGTGCAACTTTATCAATGCCTTGTTGAAGTTCAGGTAGACCATGTCTTCAGGAGCTTTCCTGTCAAATTTGCCTGCAATTGAATGATAAAAGTGGATCAGGGCTGACAGACATCTCTTCCTAATCATGAATCCATGTTGTTTGTTGGAGATTTCTGTTCTTTAGAAATTCTACCAGCTTTTCCCTTGGCATTCTGTTCATGTCTTTTCTAACCAATGCAATTAAGCTAACAGGCCTGTATTTCCCCAGATGTTTTCCTTTCTCTTTCACCATGATATCTACCAGGGGGTCTGGAAACACACTGCCCAGATTCTGAAGTCTCTCTAATGCAAGCCATCTAGTCTTTGTGCACGATCTTCCTTAAGGGCTGCCAGTTCCTTGTGAACGTCTTCCATCTCATCCTGTTGTCTGTCTACTGTCTTCCCATTCTCCCCGCCTTCTTTTCAGAATGGTACACTCCCCTTAATTTCCTTTGTGAGCATTGAAGTAAAGTGTTCATTCAATGCCACTGCTAATCTACCTCTCATCTTTGTTTAGCATTAGAGTTCTATTGTTCCCTCTCCTCTTTGTGAAGAGTACCTAAAAAGTGATTCAATCTATTACTGAATTGTTCTTGTTTCTTTCAACTTTAGCCATTGATGTTAATACCATCTTTGTTACCTTTCTTCTATCCTCCTTCTACTATGATACTTCCACCTCCCCAACCCTTCTTTCCATTTCTTTTGCCTTGATTGCCCACTTCATATTCCTATGTAACCACACTGGTCTTTTTTATTCTTTCCTTTTAGCCATTTTCCTCACAACTTTGACATTATGCCTGAGTATTCCATTCCTGACCTATCCTCATAAGTTTTTTACTTCCCCAGTTGTTAGATTTTATGAATATAAGTCTGAAATTAATTATTTTGTAAATATGCTGAAAGAAAAAGCTTGCTTAAATGCAGAAACAGAGTTTAGCAATATGTGATCAGCAGTCATACTAAATGACCATGGCTTGGAAAAGGAATCTGCTGAATGGACATTTTCCCTTACAGACTTAAAAACAGGATGTATGCAAGAGCAAAAATGCAAAATCTGCTTTTAAAGAATGGACAATGACACTGTGACAATGTGTTTTCTCAAAAATATGTTTTTCTGCATGAAAAACAGGATATGGCACAAGAACAGATGGTTTTATACAAAGATCCAAATAAAATACAGGATGTTCACACTGTCAGAAAAGCTGATCTCTGACAATGTGTTTTCTCAAAAATATGTTTTTCTGCATGGAAAACAGGATATGCTTATCAGCATTGGTACAAGAACATATGTTCCTATACACAGATCCAAATAGAATACAGGACAATGTGTTTCCTCAAAAATATGTTTTTCTACATGGACATCAGGACACTGTTACAGGATATTCACACTGTCAGAAAAGCTGGTCTCTTACAAGACATTGTTAAACAAGGAAGCTTAGTATTGTTTCTACAGGATACCAAGGACTAAAACTGTATATAAAGAGCTGTATAAATCCAGTTATGTTAGAGGTATGGTAGGGACTCATGTGTCCTAAGGTAAATGTTATATCTCTCACATCATCTGTACTATATGAGAAGTAAAGTTGGAACAGTATTTTAAGCTGCAACGTTTGTCCAGTTTGATTTATTATAAAAGTTATTGGTTACTGCTCTTAAAGACAAGTGCTGCAAAGTATATTCTCTCATCAGTGTATATTCTGCAAGTTTCTGTATGCAACAGACTGTGAATGCAAATATAACCAGACTTTGAATTTTAGCAGAATCCAGCCAGCAAGACTGAGTGTCTTAAGAACACTTCAAATCCCACAGCAAGAAGCAGCAAGCAGTAAACAGAGAGAACTCAAAATATTTTTTCAATGGCGAGGCAGCTGAGTGACTAGCTCCATATAATTTTTTCAATGGCAAACTAGCCTGCATTTGAACCTACAATCTGCATTCAAACACAGGAGGAGTGATGGTAAGCCCTGCAGAGGGTCACTTCAGTCAAATTGCAGTAACTAACATTTGTACATATGTGTAAATCCTAAACAGAAGTATTCCAGTTTATGCAGCTTTCAGTAGTAAAGTTTTTTAGACGTCTACAATCCGGAGTGAGACTAGTTCAAGAAATTCGCAGTGCCATAAATTCTTCAAGAAAAGGTAAATGTCCACTAGCACAGTAGTCCGCTGCCTGTTGTGCTTCACCAGCTTCTCAAGTGACTCTGAAAAATTTCTAGCCATCTGCAATAACAGCCTGATCACCTGTTTTCTTGCTAACTGGTAAGACTTTTTTCTGTGTCACATATTTAGTGTGCATGATGTTAACAGTTTGTATATTCTTAAGATAGTTTATTCATAGACAGTTTGTATATTAGATAGTATGGATATTATTTATAATTCATGCAGGAGTAAACCAAACTTTAGTAAATTGCTATGTTGGTATACACAGCACATTCGTAAATGTAAAACCTTATTAGGGCAGGTTGATAGTAAGGCATTATGCCAATGTATTACAATATTTGACTGTATCTCAAAGAAAATCATGTGAAATATGACAAATGTTTATTGTGTGCTTCAACAAAAACTGCATTTTGTGTATTATGCCACAAAAAAGTATTGCATCATATTGCTAAAAAAATAGACTGTAAAGACAGATCTGTTCATGATAAAGAATTACATTCTGATGTTGAACTGTTATGTCCTGTCACCACATGTGAGTCAAATCAGTTACTGATAGAACCCCTAGTACATTTTGTTACAAAGAAATGTAATAAACTTCTAAAAGACAGACATAATGAGTTCAGGAAGCTTAGACAAGTTATACATACATCTTTTCAAAAGTGCATAGGAGTTTCAAATTCAGCAGAACAGCTTACTAAAGAATGTCAGAAAGACCATGCAACATTACTGGAAATTCAACAGCAGTTGCAGGATAAAGGAAATAAATTAGCTGAACTGACAGAGACTGGGAACTTCCTGCATACACAGCTAATCTGTGCAAAAGAAATATATTTTATAATATGTTTATGTTTTGAAAATGGTTAAACATACATGGTAGGATGATAGGATCTGATGTCTGGACAAATCATGTTTAAATGTTTTACTTTCATTCAGTTAAAGCAAGACATCTATCAGTACTACAGTAAAGTAAAGCATATGAATGCCATTCATTAGCATAGTCAAAAGGTAAACAAAACTGTTCTAGTGTATAAAATTAAATAAAAATAGATGAGTACAAATTTAAAGTCACAAGACATGACATGCTTGTGTAAAGATATGCAAATATAAGACAGACATCCATGTATGTTCTTTTTATCTAGAGTACATCTGTTACAATACACAAGAATAACAGGCAGACAACAGCAAATATAAATAATATAAATATAAATGTGTTGGTTAAACTAATATCTATTTTGTTTTGTACAATTTAGTAACACCAAACAGTTAAAGTTCTGAATTTTAAAAAGAAAATCACAGATGGTATTATTCAAACAGTTTTTGTAAAATTAATGGCAGGACAGTTAAATAGTTAAATAAATTAAAAAAAAAATACTGAAATCCATGTAAGGTAATTGTAAAATGATGTCTATTTATGTTGTATAAATGCATAGCTATGCAAATCACAATCACATTAAAGGAAAAATGCCAAAATAATTAATTATAGTTTATAGAGTATAAAATGTGAGCTCAGACCTTCCTAGACTGAATGAATAGTTACAGGAAATGCTGAAAAGATAAGATAAACACCAAGACTGATTGCCAGACAAGTAGCTTGAGTTTTTCTAAAGCATCATTGTTATTAAAACATAATTGTTAAAATGTTTACAGGCAACACTATTTGGTAATTGTAATAAAATGTCACAATTGTGCATATATGTCACTGATAATCTGTTTGCAAGTAAATGTTAAAAGAAAAAAAACTCAGTTGCATCAAGTACAGCGAGCAAATGGGCTATAGTATATATACAGTTCAAATCAATTGTGCAGGAGGGTGTAAATACCTACTAGAGGTAATATACAGTGAAAGCTTTATTTAGTAACCTAATAAAATAAATGTATAACCAAAGTGTTGGGCTGACATGCATTCTATTCTCACAGCATAGGGCAGGTAAACAGTGCTGAAGTACTACAGGGGAAGGGGCACTTTCTCAGTTTTACACTGACTGTATAAGCAGTACTGCACAAGGGTCTGAAATAAAGCTACAGAAAAAATAAACAACAAGGGTCTGAAATAAAGCTACAGAAAAAATAAACAAGGGTCTGAAATAAAGCTACAGAAAAAATAAACAACAAGGGTCTGAAATAAAGCTACAGAAAAAATGAACAACAAGGGTCTGACATAAAGCTACAGAAAAAATAAACAACAAGGGTCTGAAATAAAGCTACAGAAAAAATAAACAACAAGGGTCTGAAATAAAGCTACAGAAAAAATAAACAACAAGGGTCTAAAATAAAGCTAGAGGAAAAAATATCTCATTCCTTCTTGACAATACTCTTTTTAGGGAGAGGGAAAAACAGGTATTAGTGTATTAGAAATACTGGTAAACTGGATTAAACCTGACAGGATAAGATATCTTACAAGTTGTTAATAGCTATCATAATGGTTATTATTGTATTGTTTAGTATTAAATTGTATTTACAACCTGTTAAACTGTAAAGCTATACAAGAGATAGTTTAAAAAACAAGAGATGGCTTAAAATTGATAAAGCTATACAAGACAGAATAAAGATATGCAAAATGCATAAATGTTTCTAATAGCAAGAATTGTCACTATTTTTAATATGTTTTTGGCAAAACAATGTTGGTATAAAAAGCATGAATATTTTTAATAATTGTTGAGTATGTAGTTTAAAATAACAGGACATATGAATTTGGTATCAATTCCACTAGATATTTCTAAAGAGACATAAAACTTTTCCAAGATTTTGCTTAATATTAATGTTATTAAATTTGTAAGATTAGACTAAATGTACTTTACAGTCTTTGTATGTACAAATGTAGAACATTTCAGTACAAATGTAGAAAATTTCAGTACAAATGATAGTCTTTGTATGTACAAATGTAGAAAATTTCAGTACAAATGATAGTCTTTGTATGTACAGATGCAGAAAAATTCAATACAAATGAAATTAATGTCTAGTAATAAATATGTGTGAAAAACCATATTTAAAGAAAACAATGGGTCCAGGGTACCTACTAGATTGAAATGCATGAATAGCAAACAGTCTGTGTAAATACATACTGATCAGGATACATTGTAATAAGTTCAAAACTAATTTGTCAAGTTGTAATATCACTGGTTTTACCCCAGTAAAATAATTGCTTTCAAATATTTATTATCTAAGCCCAGTTCAGTATTTTACCAAGATGTTAATGAGCAGTTCGAAGACATGATCACAATGTTATGGTTAAAATGACATTGAAACTGTATATTTTCAGAAGTGTATAAATGCTTGCAGAAGCACATGGTTCTAATCTCTTATAGTTAATTCAACAGTTGCAAAGAGTTAATGAAACAGTTCTAAGTCATAAATGAAATTCTATGATTGCAAAAGAATAAATTGATCAAGTTAAACTAAAGCAGACACAGCTCATAACTGATAAAATATTTTCACAGAAAGGTCTGCAAAAGAAAAAGTTGTTAAATACATTCAGTTTTGGTAGTAATACTTTAATATCATTGTATTAACTATGTAAAATTGCATTTTGATTTGTTGTATCAAACTAAAGGTTTGTTTCTTGTGTTTTCTATATAAAATGTTTTGAGTATGTTTAAAAACAGAGGGAATTGTTAGATTTTATGAATATAAGTCTGAAATTAATTATGTTGTAAATATGCTGAAAGAAAAAGCTTGCTTAAATGCAGAAACAGAGTTTAGTAATATGTGATCAGCAGTCATACTAAATGACCATGGCTTGGAAAAGGAATCTGCTGAATGGACATTTTTCCCTTACAGACTTAAAACAGGATGTATGCAAGAGCAAAGATGCAAAATCTGCTTTTAAAGAATGGACAATGACACTGTGGCAATGTGTTTTCTCAAAAATATGTTTTTCTGCATGAAAAACAGGATATGGCACAAGAACAGATGTTTTTATACAAAGATCCAAATAAAATACAGGATGTTCACACTGTCAGAAAAGCTGATCTCTGACAATGTGTTTTCTCAAAAATATGTTTTTCTGCATGGAAAACAGGATATGCTTATCAGCACTGGCACAAGAACATATGTTCCTATACACAGATCCAAATAGAATACAGGACAATGTGTTTCCTCAAAAATATGTTTTTCTACATGGACATCAGGACACTGTTACAGGATATTCACACTGTCAGAAAAGCTGGTCTCTTACAAGACGTTGTTAAACAAGGAAGCTTAGTATTGTTTCTACAGGATACCAAGGACTAAAACTGTATATAAAGAGCTGTATAAATCCAGTTATGTTAGAGGTATGGTAGGGACTCATGTGTCCTAAGGTAAATGTTATATCTCTCACATCATCTGTACTATATGAGAAGTAAAGTTGGAACAGTATTTTAAGCTGCAACGTTTGTCCAGTTTGATTTATTATAAAAGTTATTAGTTACTGCTCTTAAAGACAAGTGCTGCAAAGTATATTCTCTCATCAGTGTATATTCTGCAAGTTTCTGTATGCAACAGACTGTGAATGCAAATATAACCAGACTTTGAATTTTAGCAGAATCCAGCCAGCAAGACTGAGTGTCTTAAGAACACTTCAAATCCCACAGCAAGAAGCAGCAAGCAGTAAGCAGAGAGAGCTCAAAATATTTTTTCACCAGTTTACATCCAGTCTTCTTTGACCATCTCCCTCAGGATAGCATAATCCATCTTCTAAAGTACCACACAATAATCCTTGCTTTTTAAGCTTCTCTCCCCACCCTGCTGAAAACAATACATTGGGTAACAGCATCCTAACATGGATACAGATTACACCTTCTGTATTTGATAGTACCAAACTTACAAATTGATAGTTTCTGGTACAGTCCTGCCCTTCATAGTCTAAAGCCATCTCTCCCTGATGCTTGGTGTTTCTACATCTGCTAGGGGCAGATTTAGATTTCACATAAGTTTACCCTCTTACTTTTACTCCACACTCTTATTTTCTTTTCTATTCTCTCATCCTTCTCCACTCTTGTGGCTGATGCATAGTACACCAGCCCTTGGCCCCATTTTGTAAATGCTAGGGTACTTAACCTAAATTTGAACCCTGTCTGTACCCTTGCCCCATTTTTGGTTTTGTGTTAATCCTTCTCTTTGACCTCACGTCTGATACTTTCCTTTATGGAGATGGCTACATCTCTTTTTCTCTGACTACTCTGTAATTTCTGAAAGTGCAATACCCAGACATCTCCATGTTTCACTCTTTCTCTCTCCTTGTCAGTAGCTACAGTTCTTCTGATGACAGTAATGTCTACCCTCCCCTTTTTATCACTGCTTGCAGATCCCCCATCTTCCTAAACTGACTCCTTCTTTTACACAGTAAGACAAAGTCATAGTCTGAGTCAGCATTGTTTGATTCCCTATGTTTTGTGTCTCTGTTTACCTTCTTTCTACTGCCTACACATCTGTCTTCCAACAAAGTGTATTATTCTAAAGACGTCATGGGAGGAATATAAGAGATTGAAGGGTTACATAAAGGAGTGGGGCAGGAAGAAGAATACAGTTATAAGAGATATGAATGTCCAGGAGTAGGCTGGAAACATCTAGCTCCAAGGCAGAGATGTTGTGAGTACTGACTGAAGTACTGAACCATGAGAAGTCCATACAACTGATGTCGGACTATACAAAAAAGGACAGAACTCAAGGTATGGAGGAAGATTCAAGATATCCAGGTGAAAGCAAAATTAGCTGATGGTGAGCATGTCACAGTATAGTTTGGAGTGGATATGGGAGGAAGACATAGCTCATGATGAAGTGGTGGACAAGTTCAGCAATGAGTTAGAAAATGGACTGCATGGTTAGGGGCTAACAAACTGTGCTAATGGGTCAGGGATGCAGTACAAGGATATGGACAAGGGCTAGATGCAAAAAAAAAGGAAGGACAATGTATCTACAGATGAAGGTGATGGAAGTAATTAAATCAAAAAACAGGACATAGCAGAGCTGCAAAAAAAGGATGCTGGGAGATGGACGCAGATTCATACAAGTAAGCAAACAGAACAGTAACAAAGCAGATTAGGGCAGCAAAGGCATAAGATGAAAAGAATTTGGCAAAAGACAATAAGGGGATAAAAAGGCTCCCTTTGATATTTAACAGAAAAAGGAAGAGATGGACAAACTTGACTTAGATCAATAAAGACAAGATCATGAAAATGGGGTAAATAAAGCACAGGTACTAAATTAATGCTTAGTGTCAGTTTTTAGAAATGAAAGCAAGGGGAGACAGAGAGGAATGCAAAGTGGGGACAACAGTGCACAGACAGCGTAACAGAGAAGATGGAGGCTGAAACAAAACTGGCTTTCATAAAGGAGGATAAAGCACAGGGAATGGGAAAGCTGCATCAGCGGGTCCTCTGGAATCTAGTCACTTTATCGCTGCTATCCTGACTAATATGTCAAAAGTCCATTAGCCCCTGCAGAAGTCCATGAATACTGGAAAACAGCATGGTAAATGTGGTACTTCTGTACTAGGCAAAAGCAGAAAAAAATGCAGAGGACTGCAGTCTGGTTAGCCTAACAGCAATGGCAGTGAAAGTCATGGAGATAATCCTGAGATAATTTGGTTGCTTTCCCAGGGGAGCAACAACCTCCAGGACAACAATCAACATGGGTTAATGGCCAAAATGAGTTGTCAGACAAATCTAGAAAAAATTTATAACAGACTTACATGGAAACTGGATAAGGAAGTACTGAAACATGTGGTCTATCTGGACTGGAATAAGAACATTGATGAGTCCTGTTTATGATGCTGCTAGGAAAACTGAAGATATTAGGAGTAGGACCAGGATTAAAGAGCTGGATTTCTGCATAGTTAAACATCAAGATGCAGAGACCTGTGTTAAGAGAACTAATGTCTGGTATAAGTCAACTGACTAGTGGAATGCTACAAGTTTATATGCTGAGTCCAGTATTTATCAGATTGTTCATTTCAAATTTATCCCAGGAAACAGGATGTCTTTTCTATTGATGAAAAGTTAGGACAGCAGCAGAGGATGTGGAGAAGAGTCTAAGGAAGTATTAGGAAAGGTGATCAGGTGGATTAAAGGGTGAAAGATGTGGCAGAGTTTGGACAAATGTAAAGTACTAACTCAGCCGAAGCATCCCTCGTGCAAAGCATCACACAGGATTTGTAGAACTTATGGGAATACAGTAGGGAAAAGTATCTAACAGTACTGATCCCATAAGAGATGGACCACCAGTAACAGAGTGTGAGGGCAGTTATATCACAAGGGGTATAAACTTCAGACATGGAAGGATAATACTTCCACTATAATGAGCCATGGTCAGGCCATTCCACAATTTACCCATCCAGTTCTGTAGACCTTACAAGGAGAAAAAGACAGATATCTGTATGGGAATACTGCACAGCAAAGTCTCCGGAAAGTTGCATGAAATGGCGTAGAAAAGTATGACCACAGACTAGATGAGCTGTTTTAATCTGATACCAGAAGACAGAAATGGGGTATTATATGCTAACATTAGATCCTATCAAGAAGACATGAAGTGAAAGTCCTGAAGAGAGGTTGGAAACATACTGCAAAATTAAGAATCACCTACCTCTAGGATATATGAAAGTATTTCCTCTCTGAGACAATTCTGGATCCATGAAATGGACATACTGAATGGACTATGGAGAGGAGAATCCATGGAGTCAATAAAGGCAATCAAGAAGGCCTGGAGCAGTTGGAGAAGTGAGGGAGAGAGAGTGAATGCGGGACATAAAATGCTGACTGCACTTAAAGGGCAGACTAGATAGGCTTATTGTTTCCGTCCTCTGTCAATAATGTAAGTAAATTACATGGGAGAGAATATGGCTGTTAATGTAGGCTGCAAGGAGTCATGGTAACAGGAAATATTTCCTGGAAAAAGGATCAAAGCAGTTGCACTGAATAAGTGTGTCATGACTTCTGTGTAATTCAGTACTTGGAAAAGAGAAGATATGCCTCTTTATGAAGTTTAGCAAAATAGGTGTAATAGTTGGAGATGGAAAAGCCATAATAAATATGTTTAAAGTCTCTTCAAAGTTGAACATTTGAGCTCTAACTTTAGAAATGACAAGACTATCTTTTCGAAAAACTCCTTGGAAAAGATTAAGAGCATGCACTGGTAAGTGGCAGCTTAGGTTCAATGCTGACAAATGAAAGTGTTGTATCTGAAGAACAGCTGTCCTGAAATAGACCATGGATTAGAGGATAAAACAATTTAAATCTCCAGACCAAGAAAAAACATAATGGTAAGCATCATAGCTAGAATGGCATGTGACTGACAGAGTGAAACAGTGGTAACTAAATGAATAGAAATGCATTTTTGCTGCTCTCTACCATCCACCTTGCCTCACTTCACCTGTTCAGTCACCAAAGTAAGATAGAATATTTATAGAAGATTCTCAGGGCAGCATTATCCCTAAAGGAAGTTTTTTTTCCCTTTTTTAGCCTAGTGTAATGCTACCACCCCATGTTTTTCAGGTACTGATGCCTTTGTTGTTTGGGCACTTCTCCTTCACTTCATCTACTGAGACAGAAGCCCTTGTTTCCAAAACCAGCCAAGCATGACATAACCCCATTCCTTTCTGCCCAAAAAATAAATAAATAAAAAAGGGAGAGAAAAGTGGTCAGAGCCACTAAATCCCACCTTGACACACACAAACACCTACTCTTTGTCACCTGGTTTTCAAACACAGGTCTCATACATCACAAATGACAATCTCTCTTTCTCTGCTAGTTGGAACTGGGTAATCTCAATGCTAATAGAATGTTAGGCTGTACAGGAAACGTTAAGGACACAGCAGTAATACTATGTTTCTATGTATAAACTCCTCATTACAATTTTGAGAAACATAATTTCAAAGCTTGGAATTATGAGGCTCTTACAGTAAATGTAAGGAAATATATACTGGGTCTGAGTATGCAGTGTCTGGAAGCATTCCTTCATTTCCAAGATACTATGATCTTAGAGTCATATTATATAGAATATATAGATTTTAGGGTGTTGGAAGGTGCAGCCCCTCACACTGGAAGTGCAGGGAGGGTCACCCCCCCCAAAAAAAAAAAAAAAATATATATATAACACATCGTCATAAAACACACACCACAACGACCACCACCACCAAACAATAACACACACAAAACACCAACCACAACATACACGAACAACACACAACAACACAAACCAATAACAACACAAAACAAACAAAACAAATAACCACAACAACACACAACACAACACACACAACAAAAAAACACAAACAACACCACACACACAAACACACACAACAACACAAAACTACACCTCCTTACAACACACTACCTACCCTCCTCCCTAACCTTAACTCACACCTTCCCCCCCCCTTATCTCTCTAACTAACTCTAACTCCCCCCCTAAACCCCTAAACCCCTAACCCACCCTACCCTAACCCACCCCCCTATCACCCCCTAACCCCTAACCACTAAACACCCCCCCCTCTCCCTAAACCCTAACCTACTAACCCCTACCCCTATCCCACCACCTAACTCCCCACTCCCCACCTCTGCCCCCAACCTACGCACCCTACTCTGCTTATACACACACTCTTTTCTCCATGTTTGGTCCTCGGCCTCATCCTGTATGTTGTCATCCGCGTGTGGTCTTCTCTGCATTGTCGACTCTTTCGGCACTCGCGATTATTCACGGTCTTCTTCATTGTCGTCGATCTTGGAGAGCTCCAGTTCCGTTCGGTCTCTCTTCTGCGCTGTCGACGTAGTCAGGTAGAACCATATATATATATATATATATATATATCCTTTCCAGTACTCAGAATGGTTTCCGACCAAACCATAGCACCACCACTGCCTTACTCTCCTTTACTAACACTATCCTTCAGCATAAAAACTATGGCTATCTCTCCTCTGCTACTTTCCTAGACCTATCCAAAGCATTTGACATGGTCTCACACAAACAACTTATCTCTATCCTCAATAACCTATCCTTCTCACAATCAGTCACAAACTGGTTTCAGAGTTACCTGTCTGACTGCCAACAATCCGTTGTATGGCAGAATGACATATCTCTCCAACTACCTGTCTCCATAGGGGTTCCCCAAGGATCCATCCTTGGACCCCTACTCTTCTCTGTTTTCACCAATAATCTAGCCTCTGCCACCAAACATGGCACACTCCTACAATACGCAGATGACTCAACCATCATCTGCTCAGCCCAGTTCCTACCCAAACTGCAAAAAGTCACACGGGAAGCCTTTTCCTCTGTTGAAACTTGGTTATCCTATGCCCAATTAATACTCAACCCAAACAAAACTAAACTACTCATCTTCCAACCCACCAAACACACTCAAAACAACTCTCACTTTAACATCACAGCAAAAGGCAACACCACTATATACCCTACTGAACACACCAAATTGCTAGGAGTGGAAATAGACAATAAACTAAAATTTGACATTCACATATCCATGACCATAAAAAAAGTCCACAAAAAACTAGGAGCGTTATACAGAAATAAGCAACTTCTCACCAAAGCAGCAAAGATTTCAATAGCAAATTCCCACCTTATCTCCACCCTACTTTATGCCTCTGCAATATATACCAACCTAAGGCAATGCGATCTAAACAAGCTAGAGACCTGCTACAATAAAATCGCCAAATTCGCCACAGGGCATCCTACCATAGTCACCACTGTCTCTCACTTGCTGAACTGGGCTGGCTTGAACTCCCTCACCTCCTTCAATGGTATCAACTCTCACTCGCCCACAAACTAGTAAACCATCCACTAAATGTCCCATCCCTCAAGAATCTACTCCAACCCTATCGCACCACCAGACCACTATGATCCAGCAATAAAAATCACTTGCAGATCACTAAAGCCAATAACTCTGCTGGTGAAGCACTATTCTCTTGTGCCATAGCCAAATTATGGAACTCCCTCCCACCCACAATTACCTCCATACCATCATGCACCCACTTCAAAACTTTACTAAAAGTGCACCTAAAACCATGCTGGCTATGCCCTTGCAACTCCCACTCTAATATCACCCACCCCAACCAACCACTAGCTTTCTATCCACTCCACTAACTACCTTGATTATGGCAAGCTCAGATGCTCGTAAGCCTAGTACATATTATACAGCAGGAACTTCTTATTGTAACATTTGTTACTGTCTGTTATGTACTTCACAGGTAAACATTCTAGTTGTCTACTGATGACTATGTTCTTCATCTGTAAATATGTTGTAAGTAATTGCTATGTAAATTGTTAATCACTATGTAATTCAATGTAACTACTGTCTGCTTATTTTAACTGTGGAGCTTTTCTCCCCGGGCCTCCGCTGAAAATGGAACTACGTCCAGTTGGACACTCCCGGTCAACAAATATAAATAAATAAATATGTATATATATATATATATATATATATATATATATATATATATATATATACATACATTTTTTAAACTGTAACAGTTATTTTTTTATAATTCAGTATTTTACTGTTGAAATGCAAGTTTATTTTTTTCACAGCTGAAGGACTCATAATATCACTTTTTAGATTTGTGAAAGGACTTCATATTTGTCTGTTAGTGTCCCCAGTTCTAGAGGTCATGCAATGATAAAGGTATTAAAACATTAGCAAGAGTACATAGAATGATAACAATAGTTAGTGAGATGGTCTGGACACAAAGAATCAATCCTCTGTGGAGATATGGAACAAATGGAATGGCTTCCAGATTAGAAGGTACAGTGCTCATCAACATAGGACTTTCAAGAAGGAGTGAGACCAGTGGAATGGTGGGGATATCTAGCCAGGCACAGCTATACCATGGCAGGTGAAGTAACTGGCAGGCTAGATAGATGAACTTCTCTGCTGGCAAAGTATATGCTTGAAAGAAAATATACCCAAGTGTTCCAAATCTTGCAGACACCCCCTCAAGCAGATAAAGCAGATATGATGACGTGTATTATTGTCTTCATATATTATGTTAGATTCTCCATGATGCTTTTTAGTTTTTCCCACTGCTGTTATAGTCTGCACTTAATTTCTCAGTGTTCTTACCAGGACTCCACTGAAAATACGCAAAGATAAGCATTTATAGTCAAAAAATATAGTAAGGCACTCACAGGTCTAGTTTCTGCTGCTTATCGTGTTAAACCAAATGCAGTTGATAGCTTTAAATCTGGGATACCGCAGTTTTATGCAGTGACCTTTCAACAGAAATACTAATGTTGTACAGTAGCTTTTTTCCTCTCTATTTATAGCGCTGACAGTGACTGATAAAACGACTTTCTCAAGCCTAAATGTTAAGCATCTGGTCACAGTCTTATTCTGCCACCTGCTGGCATTTATTGAAATAGCAGTAGCTTAAAATGCAAACTGCATTGAATTCATAATGAATGACAGCAGTTTGTTTGACTGTTTTTCATTAATTTTTAGCTAAACAAAGAACCTTTCTATTGGCCATTTCACTTAATCCCACATGCATTCATCTTTATATGAAGAACATAGCCAGGTCAGAGTAATTTGCAATGCTTAAAGAATACAAAAAAAATAAATGAAATGTGACAGCACAATGTTATATGTAGTAAAACTTCAGCCCATGCTATTCACATGTTGCATGGCAAATTTATGGTTTTCTTCTACTCGGTGATTTATAGTTATTTAAAAGAAAGTTAGAGGAAGAGGCAAGTGTGTTTGGAACTTTTACATTAGAGAGTACAGTAGTAAGGTCACATGGCAATAGTAAGGCCAGAGAAATGTCTCATTATAGTCTAATATCTAATGCTAGTCTGTAACTCAGCCACAGTGCAATACTCATGAATGTATCATTCTGGGCAATACTCAATGTAAGTCTTTAATGCAATGTGCTACCTCAGTACTGTGCAATACTCAAGCAAGCAAAGAGATCGAAGTATGATAAATGTTAAAGCGAGCTTAATTTATGGGAAATATTAGGAATATCCATATAGTAAGTAGTTATTTATGTATTAATGTCTTGTCATACTAAGTTTATGTGATATCTGCACATCTGAGTCCAGAGATATGGAATTTCTTCAGTTTTTACACTTGCGTGATTCTGAATGACACTAAAGTTTACTTTGACTTTGTTGCTGCCTTATTTATTGATTTCATATTTTAATGTACAATACAGTGTGCTTACATATTGTGTTTATTACTGATTATATCCCACTGTGATAACGGGTCTTCCTTTTGGGGGACAAGGCAAGTAAAAGAGCTGAAGATACTGAAAGCATGGAGGAGAGAAGCATATGTTCTATAAAGGTAAAAACTGTAAAAGTTGGAACAAGATGTGGACAATACAATACTCACTAACTGAGTGTGTGTGTCTTTCAGCTTTTCCCGGTTAGGGGTCACCACAGCGGAACTCTGGTCCGCTAATGATTGGCAGTAGAGTTTTACATGCTGGCTTGCTGGGCCTAACGCACAACCTTCAATGAAGGAACGCCCATTCACGCATGTCGTTACACAGTAGACGCTCTAACTGAGAATCGAATGGGAAATGTCTAACTGTGAGGCGACAATGCTACCGCAGCACCACCACTGAGTAAAGAACTCAAATAATATTTCTAAAATCTCATTATTTTTCTCTGTTGTATTGACTTACTACTAGTCAAGTTTCAGACCTCCTAAACTCATTGACACATTCATCCCCTATAAGTCAAAAGCTGACCATTGGAGGCCACTATCCACTCAGCCTATCAGAGTCTTCTTAAAAGACACCAAACCCTCCCTAAGAGGTTAAAGTGCATACACACAAATATGAGGGCCCGTTGTGCTTTCCTCTTTGGGTGGCCACATTGCAGCACATGTCTCATGATGGCTATCACATGACTGCAGACTGGCAGAGCCAGTCATACATTCCTTGCCAGAGCTGTAAGTAAGGCAGGACTAAGAGGTTAACATGATTAGCAGGTGCTAGAGTAGCACGTGTGCAGTACTGGCATTGACTTATGAAGCAGTGTGGATATAGCATGCCTTCATAAATAAAAGCTGCATTTGGGATTACCATTGAAGCTCAGTGTCTGTGGTAATAACTGCAGCAAGGAGAATGAGTATGTTATAGCAATAAAGCGGCTTGCTACAGTGCTACAGCTGTAGAAGACTTTTAAACATCTATTCTGGCTCTCAGTCACAAGTTTGGGGAGCTGCTCTGGCTGTCAGATGGCCTAGCTACAGTTTTATCCTTAGCCCATATGCCGCATGCTGTGCACCTCTTTCTCAGGAGGTGGCGGCTCTACAGTGAGTTTCACCACCTTCCTCCTCCCACGCTCTCCCCACCCAGCTTCTCCAGCACCTCAGATGTTTATTAGTCTTGAGACTTCTGAGTTGTTGTCAGGGATTCACCACTCTGTGCCATGGTGCTGGAAAGAATTTCTAATTTTTGCTGTAGTAATAGCAAAACATTGATTTTTTTTATTTATGCACAATGTTTCATATGGATAGTATCTGATATCACCCTCCATTATTTGTCGATGAGCACCCACCTCCAACTATACTTGTCCTAACAATTCTCATCTCTACTTTTATATCTCTCTTCTGTCCTCCTCTGTCTATATCTCTACACTAAACCTTACAATCCTACTGTACTTCCACCTGCTGATTATAATATATTTATAATTCCCACTGTATGTTGTCTCAGCTCATACCACTTGACAAATGTGCTGTACATACCACCTAGTTATGGCTGATCTATAATATTCTACTTCTTTACTTCCTCTTGTGGTGTTTATTGCCATGAAGTTCTCCTTGTTTTGTCCATTATTGTTTGACTTGTACTTTATGACTCTTCAATATTGTATTTCTTTTTCATGCTTATTGGAATATTGTATTTGTTTTCAAGCTTATTGTATTTTGGTACCTGGAGGCTTTCTCTCTGGGCCTCCACTAGTTGGACTTTCCTTGTAAACAAATGTCATATACATACTCTTGGTACTTGATTAATATGCAAACTTGATGATTTTAAAAGATTTTGCTGTTGCCAGTTGACATTACAATGGTGGATGGTGGTGGACCATTAACTATCCTGCTCCATAATTCAGGTAATCTGTGATTTGTAAACATTTTACCCTCATTATTTTTTTTTTTTTTTTTTTTTTTTTTTTTATATTTGTTGACCGGGAAAGTCCAACTAGGTTCCACAGATCCTGTTTTCAGCGGAGGCCCGGGGAGAAATGCTCCAGAAGCATGTCTTTAGAATTAGCCAGGCTAGTACAGGAGGTTTCAATTAAATTTTATTTAAATGAGTGCTCTATCTAAGGAGTAGCTCTCATTGTTGACAGTGTGGGGTCACATGGTGTGTTAAGCTATCCTGAAAGGTCCCCATGCTTGGAATTCCACTGTTTATCTTTGCAGCATTTAAATATGTTTATATGTCTTGTTAGGCATTGTTCTCTGCTTGTATACCACTGTTGTTGCTTATCAACTTTCTGCTGAGCTTATCGGTATACAAGAATTATCAGACATGCATTTCTTTACTTTTGTTCTGGCGGAAGACCTAACATAAGTGTTTAAGAGCCTGATACTGGTATGCCACAAGTCATGCATTTTTGAATTGCAAAAGAGGTGGGACAACTCCTCATTTGCATAACTCCTCCATAGTGAGACTCTTCAGCACACTGGAGTGTATGCCAGTAGTCCAGGGAGTTAGAGCATGTTCTGCTAATAGAGTCGGCCCTATGCAATTGTGAACTATGTTTATAAAATGTGGCCATATACTGTTTAGGAACCGTTTCCTTGTGTGTGTTTATTTATTTTATTTATGTTTTTATGTTTGTTATTTATTTATTTTATGTATGTTTTATCCAGTTTTTCCCAGTTGCAGCACAGGCTAACATATAAATACACAGGGTAAAGAAAGAGCATAAGTGTAAATTAGAGTGTATGTGCTGTGTCTTTAAGAAGCATATCAAGGCCTGAACGTGCATGTATAAATACCAGGCACGTGCCATCCCCAGTGCCATTTTGAGAGTGCATCCAGAGAGTGAGCATGTATGATTGCAGTAGTTACTTTGCATATAAGTTACTTAAGTTAAAGTCAGTAAACTTGTATTGTCATGTGTTTCCATATAATAAAGCTGTACAGAAACCACAAAGACTCTTCTATTGTGCCAAAAGTAGGAGAGCGACATGGTGTCAGAACCGGGATCACAGAGAATGATATTCTGAGCCATGAGGTGCAGATATGACAGTGAAGGTAAACTAAGTGAAACGAGCACGAACAAGAGCCAGAAAAGAACCAAAGGTAATGAGAATACGCATGAACTGTTTATTCCATTTAAAAGATAAAACTGAACATTACAAGGGCACAAGTTGCATTATTAAGGAAGAGGGAGGCACAAAATGTTTATTAACTAAGAAGAATGTTTTAAATTAAGATATTTGATAAAACAATTATCAGAAAGGAAAAACAAGTATGTTTAAATCAAAATGAAGTAAAACAGGCATGTTTAGAGTAAAATAAACACAAGAAAAGTACAATGGGCATGAAAAGAGATTAAACGAGCAAAACTAATATAATAAGGGAAAAAAGGGCACATTAAGCATAAATAAAGCAAGGCAATTTTGTATTGTATCAAGGGCATAACTAGAGTTATTCAAAGTATCTCAAAGTGTGTAAAAGTACTTACAGTGTGTGCTTATTACTGTGCATGCATTCTAAAGAGTTTATTTGTGTGCAAAGTGCAACTATTTTATGAAGTACAGTCAAAGTATAGCCATTTCAAAATTTTTCTTGTGCTGGGTGTGTCTATTCGCAAAGTGCCACCATTACAGAGTGTTTCTTGCACTGTAAAGAAATGCCTAGAAAGGTACTGCCATTTTGGGAAAATTTCAGTGTGCTGTGTACAGTTTATTCACAAGTACAATTACTTTGAAATGTTATTGGTTCTGAGCTTCTCTTGCCCGGTTCATTCACATTGTGCAGTTATTTTAAACGTTTCTTAAAATGATGATAAATTACTTTTGTAATACAGTGATTTCAAGAGTGTTACAGTGCCCAAGAGACTTGTTTCACAAAGTTCAGTTATTCTGAAGTAATGCAAGTATGCCCAATAGCATAATTTCAAAAAAGCCCAAAAGCATAATTTCAGAAGCTCAAAATTACAAATACGGTCATAAATTTCTGACATATGTGTATGTGTGCATGCTTATTTGCAAAACCCTTCACTGGTATGTGTTAATATGGCAGATGTATTTCGAAAGCCCTTACCACTTGTATTTGACCAGAATACTGCAGAGAATTGGAGAATATTTGAGCAAGAGTACAATATTTTTAAACAAGCAGCTTATGCAGATAGAGACGCATGCACCAGGAAATTCATTTTGGTAAACCTAGGTGGGTCAGAGGCCATAGAAAGAGACTGTTGATTTGTGTATGCACCAGCAGTATATGAAGGAGAAGGTGAAAATCATCATATTGTTGTACAGACTGAATCAAGGGAAGACCCTGAGTGTTTGAAGTGCAAATTCAGAGAAATGTGTAACCCCCAGACAAATATTACACTAGAGAGGCATTTGTTTTACATGAGAGATCAGAAACCAAGGGAAACTTTTTGCAACTTATATAACTGACCTGAGAAATAAACCTAAAAACGTGTCAGTTTGGTGACTTAAAAGATGAGATAATAAAGGACAGGCTCATATGTGGTATTAATAGTCCTGTTGTGAGAAAGATTTTGCTTCATGATAGTGATTTAATGTTGCGTAAAGCCATTGAGATGAAGTTACAGAAAAATACCCAAGTATGATTGCAAGTGACAACAGCATGGTTTCAGTAGGCTTCAGAGCAAATGTAGACAGCATGCAACACGTGGCAAACAGAAATAGGCAAACTAAGCACATGGCAGCCACAATCCCTGCTGGCTCACTAGGGAAACCACTTAGTTTTTCAGAGAGTTCTAAGAAAAGAGTATGTTCTGTATGGTACAGGGGTGAATTAGCAAAATGCTCAGTGCAGTACAAACGTGAATCAGCAAAACCCAAGTCCAGTTTCATTGTTAACTGTCGCAATTGTGGTGCCACTCATGAGTCTAAAAGAGCAAAATGCTTAGCATTTGGTCAGCAATGTCACCAGTGTAAAAAATAGAACCATTTTCAAAAGTTTTGCAAATCAAGTATACCCCACATAGTTGTAAAGATAGGTCACACAAAAAAGCAAGTTGATCAAGTGCAGATGTGACAATCAACTTTCTAAGTAGACCGTGTATCAGTAATTGGTGAAAGAGTTGATGCTGTGAATTTATTGGCAAAGAGCAAAGTATTTTGCACAGTCTGGATCAATGGTAAATCCACAGAGCTTAAAGTAGACACTGGTTCAAAGTGTAATGTTATATCAGTACACACATTTGATAAATTGAGAGCTAATGAATAACTCAGTGTGGCCAGTAGTGCGAAACTTGTTGCATATGGAGGTGAAGGGATTCAAACCGAAGGCTCAATGATGCTTTCATGTTACTTGGCCAAGAACAGTTACATCTTGATATTCTATGTAGTCAGAAGACCAGTACAATCATTATTGGGTCTCAAAGACAGTTTACCCAAGAAGTTCATCACATAAGGCATATCCTAGGTCCAATTTTTCTGAAGCCATTTTCTCAGAGTATGCTGATGTTTTCGATGTGAAGTTGGGCAAACTTCTAGTTGTATATTCCATGAAGTTAGACCCAGAGGTCACTCCAGTAGTCAGAGCAGCAAGAAGAGTTCCAATAGCTATGCAGGATAAAGTCAAGGCTCAAGTGGATAAAATTGTACAGCAAAGTGTAATTTGTCTAGTTACAGAACCAACTGAATGGGGGTCATCTACGGTAGCAGCTCACAAAAAAGGCTCAGACAAAATCAGAATAAGTATTGACCCAAGCGATTTGAACGAAGCATTGAAGAGACAGCATCATCCAATGCGTACAGTCAAATAAGTCACATACCAAATGCCACTGTTTTTTTCTGTCTTGGATGCAAAATGTTCATTTTGGCAAGTAATGCTTGATCATGAATCCTCATTACTAACCACTTTTGGTACCCGATTTGGCAGATACAGATTCCTAAGGATGCCATTTTGAATAAATTCTGCAAGTGGAGTCTTCCAGCGTGCAATGGAGAAAATTTGTTCAGGTTATCCTTGTGCCCTAATAGTGGATGACTTGTTGGCTGGAGGCAGTGATGAAGCAGAACATGACAGAAACCTAAAGAGAGTTCTAGATAGAGCATGTGAAGTGAACTTAAAGCTCAATCCTCTGAAGTGCAAATTCAGACTTCCAGAAGTTAAGTATGTAGGTCATTTATTTACCAGCACTGGCTTGAGACCAGACTTGACCAAGCAAGCCACTATTCTTGAGATGTCAGCACCAGACAATGTTCTAGCTCTACAGCATTTCCTATGCATGGTCAACTATTTAGGCAAGTTTATACCAGACTTCAGTGAGTTGACAGCACCTTTAAGAAAGCTAATGCACAAAACTGTTACATGGTCATGGTTAGAACAGCACCAGAAGGCATTTGAAGAACTTAAGCAGAAAATTGCTACCCCACCTACATTAAGACACTATGATTTGAACAAACCAGTCACAGAACCCATGAAGACTCTTCTATTGTGCCCAAAGTAGAAGAGCAACCATAAGCAACAGTTTCCACCACAAGGCACAGTTTCCACCACAAGGCAATGACAAAACACGAAGAATGTAGTCTTTAGGCTGCATTCCTAATGGACACCAGCAACAATCTGTTCACCATGCCTGAATATATCAATGGCAGATGAAGGTGCACTTTAAGGAGCTTCTGAATGAAAACAACCCTACAGAAGCCTTTGATTAAAACAGGAAGGGGAACCTATCCTAAAGTGCACAAAGTACAGTAATGAAAAGGAAATGAGAAAATTCTGCAGACTTATTTGAAGTTATGAATGATACTATCAAAATTGTGGGTGTTTAGAGGAGAAATGGCACCTCATGTTTCTCATCACAGAATGGAAAGAGAAGCATATCCCAGATGACTGCAGAATAAGCATTCTAGAGCCAGTATACAAGGAAAAAGTATATTCACAAATGCATTCAGTACAGAGATACCAACCTCCTGTCACACAGCATGAAAGTGCTGGAAAAGGTGACTGATAAAAGAAAACATAGAGTAGGAGGAGGTAAGATGGTTCAGTTCAGATTCACATCAGAGTATAGTATAACTGACCCAATGTTTGCAGTGAAATATTTAGTGGGAAAGAAACTGGAGATGAGGAAAGATTCCAGCTGGACATTCTTGGATTTAGAGAAAGCATATGATATGTTCCCAAGAAAGCTACTATGGGCAGAACTGTGATGGCTCAAAGTCCAACGTACTATGTACAAGGACCCAATAACAGACGAACGAACAGTAGATGGACTCACAGAGGGATTCCCAATGGGAGTGGGTGTGCATCACAGTTCAAGTCTGAGCCTACTCCTGTTCATAATATTGATTGATTATATCAGGAAACATTTTTGGGTGGAAGGATCAATAAAGCTGCAGTATGCAGATGACGTGGCATTACAAGCAGACTCTGAACAAGAACTTCAGCACATGGTAGAGGACTGAATAAAAAACTGAAGGCACAAGAGATGAAACTGAGTATCGGCAAGACAATGGTCATGGCTAGAAATCAGAAGAAGCTAAAAACTGGGATAGAAATGAAAATAATGGAACAGATTAACAGCTTCCAATATCTGAGAGGTATAGTTTAGGAGAAGAACAGACTGAATAAGGAGGACAAAGTTAGAATCAAAGGTGCTGCAGTCAAATGGCAGAAAATGACAAGGGAATCAGTATATGACAGAAAAATGTCAGTCTTGTTGCTGTTTTTCGGCTTTTCCCAGTTAGGGGTCACCCCATCAGAACTCCGGTCCGCTAATGATTGGCAGTAGATTTTGATGAATGCCGAGGTGCCAGTTCGACGTTCAACCTTCAATGAAGGCACACCAATTTACGCATGTCTGTCGAATGCCTGCCCAACCGCGGGGAGGACATGCAGACTCCACACAGAAGGAACTCCCCGCACTCCAGCCGAGAATCGAAAGGGAGAACCTCTTGCTGTGAGGCAACAATGCTACCGCTGCAACACTTGACAGAAGAATATCAGTGAAGCTGAAAATAAGAAGTGCAAAACAGTGATGCAACTAGTGCTTCTGTAGGGTACAGAAACCTGGGTAGGGAAGGCAGAGCAGCTGTGGAGGCCTGAAATCATGGAGAGATGTGCCTGAAATGGTAATAGACTGTGAGAATGATGAAATAAGTCATCAGGGAGGAAGCCAAAGTAACCCCAGATGCAGAGAAGCTCCAGGGAACAAATTATGTGTGGATCACAGATGAAGGAAATCAGAAGACAATTTGGTAAATCCGATTTGGTTGAGAGACAGGAAGAAGGCAAGAGAGGATGAAGATGTCCACTTAAGACAGCAAGATGGTTTGTATAACAGAAGACTTGCGATAGATGGACATAACTGCCAAAAGTGTAGAAGAGTATCTTCGAAATGAGAAAAACAGGAACAGATGATGCATTGCCCAAGCCAACCAACCCCATGTAAAAGTCAGAAACACAGAGATTGATGGTTCATATATATAAAACACACACACACACACACACACACACACACACACACACACACACACACACACACACACACACACACACACACACACACACACACACACACACACACACACACACATACACAAGCTCAGACACACACACACTCACACACACAGACACACACACACACAGACACACACACACACACACACACACACAGGCACACAGGCACACAGGCACACAGGCACACACACACACACACACACACACACACACACACACACACACACACACACACACGTGTATGGTAACAATGCAATGCACATGCATACATCAAGGAAATATTGAAACAATTCAAGCAATCTCTTTACTTTATTAACTCCTTTAGGATGGGAGCAAGAGGGGCATAAACATACTAGGAAAATATAGGGGTGTTGACTGAGGCAAGTACAATTTAAAAAAAATATAAATAAAAATGATGAAAAAATATCACTATGTACCATGTTTAAATAGGTAAGAGTTCAGACATAAAATGAGTAGTTTATAGACAAGACCATTTGCAGTTCTTGAACAGCATTACAACAGCATAAGAGAATTTTTACCACAAATTTCTTTTCACATAAGTGGCCTTGATAGTGGTCCAGGAAGCAAGCAGCACACCTGTTACAGTAAGATGGGGATAATGAAAGATCATTGGAAGACCGATGAAAAGCAGTGAAAGAGTTCTTTGTGAGAGATGAAAATGTGATGGAAATTGAATTTTAAAATGTCAAAACTTACACATAGCTCTTATAACAGGTACACTGACTAATGTATGTAAAACGTGTCTTCTTAAATTCTGAAATTGTTGTACCTAATTTTCATTTTTTTTTTTGTTATTTGTCATCAGCAGAGTAAGTGCACAAGTTATGAGTATAATTTTTTTGCTGGGGAGAAAGACGCGAAGGATGGAATATTATAAAGATAACTTTCTTGGATGAAGCATAGATTGAGTAGTAGTTATGAGAGTTTTTTTTTTTTTTTTGTAAATGATGGTCTGTTAAGGACCTTGTTTTGGTTACAATGATGGGTTTTCGATAGCTTTGGAAGAGCAAATTTGGAACACTTGTACACATTTTCCAATTTAAAGATGTCGTGGAGGAAAAGCCCATGAGGGAGAGCATACTGTAGTAGGGTTTAGTAAACAAGAATGAAGTAATTAGCTTGCTGCTAGAGCTGGAAAAGCAGATGACCTTGATTAATTACTAGACAGACCAGCAGTTGATTTTACTTCTTTTTGCATAAAATTGACATCAAGTACAAGTATTATATAGATATTAAGAATAACAGTTATATATCTGTTGTGACAATGCACTGTGTTTAGGTTTCATTAGTAGTCAAAAGGAATAAGCCAACAGAATTAGTGTTCTAATAGCAACTACTGCAGAAAGCAACTGATTTGATTTTGCTGGCACTTGGAAGATACAGGGAACATGTGATGTCTGCTAGCCAAGAGACTTTGTTTAGTATAGTAGTGCATGCTTTCATTATGCTGAAATAAAGGTGAAGAGAAATGGGCCTCATATTTACCTCTCTGGCAACTCTTATTGGCTATAAATTATTAGAGTAGGCTGAAAACCATGTATTTGAATTTGAGGCTAATTAGGTTGCTGCTAAACCAGAGGGGAGTGTTACTATTTCGTCACATCCAGGTAAATGGAATATATATGTATATACAGAATTTACAGTGTCTCTGGGAAAGGGAAATAAGGTAGCACAATGTCAGTCTTTAGTTCAGCATCTCCAGAACTGCTCACTTGTGAGCAACAATAGCTCAGAGTCTATAATTACTGTAGTGATGTTAATTAAAACTGACACTCGTATCTCTCAGCTAATATGATTTAGGCATAGCGCTATTAGTTTTGACCTCATAATTTTCCTTGTACCTCATATATTTACTGATTTTCTTCTGATTTCTTTTCTCATAAAGGTGTATTTGTTTGAGGATATTTATATATTCTTATCACTTAGTACATGGGTTCTAGTATCTGGATATATATATATATATATATATATATATATATATATTCTTTCTCACTTATTACATGGGTTCTAGTATCTGGTTTTATATATATATATATATATATATATATATATATATATATATTCTTTATCGCTTATTACATGAGTTCTAGTATGTAACCACTTTATATTAAAAAAAAAGAAATAAAATAAAATGTGAAACTGTTCCTCTGCTGGGCCTTCTGCTACATTTATTTAGAGACTACCACTATGATTTCTTAATGGTTGGAGGCTGAGATGTGCACTGGCACCCAAGCTGCTGTTACATAAGACTGTACTGCACTGTTTTAATGTGTGTCATTGCACATGGATAACGTTTCAGCCATCTCCCAAATAGCTGTTGGACAGATATCAATGATGTGTACACATTCCTCTAATGCCGCTAAATACACAGCAGGGAACTGACCTTCTGAGTATGTGGAAAGACATGCACTCACAATTCAAAATGTATCACATTCTCTAGTAGTATTACTTCAGCTGGCTGCAGTTATACAATTAGTAACATGATAATCCACACCTCTGTCAGGATGTTTTTTGTGTCATTCTCTTCCAGATATATTCTTATCCTTAAATTCATGTGTGATAAAATGGGACTAATTCTACAATTCTGCTGTTTACTGTGTACCTTACCAATTAATTAGTAATCATCACTTACAAAACATATGACTTCTTGCTGCAGTGTATGTATCATGCTGTGATGAGGTTCATAGGTTCATAGATAGGTACTAGGCTATCAGCCCTAGGGCCTATATAAGCCTAGCCAAAAAAGTACACTGGCTTTTGCCACCAAAGAAAATAATTTTCCTGTGCCCCTGTCGAGCAGAGCCACTGAGGTGATCCCCTTGGGTGAATTTCCTATTTCCCATCCAGTCATCAAGATTTTTCTTGAAGAGAGCTAATGAGGACCTTTGTTTGATATAGATAGGTAGTTTGTTCCAGAGTATGGGAAGTCTCTGGGACAGGAAAATATCCCTCCAGCATGTTCTGTTTATTGTAGTGACAAGGTTTATGTCCCTAGACCGTGTAGCTCGGAGGGACTGGGATTTCTTTAAGTGGAGCATATCCAACAGCTCTGGGTTTGACATAGCTTCATATGTTAGGCAGAGATCGCCTCTGAGTAGGCGATATGCGATGGAGTAAAGCTGGAGTTTTTTGACACGGTCTGCGTAGGTCATCTGTTTGAGGCCAGTAATCCTCTCTATGAGGTATTTCTGTGGCCTTTCCAGTTGTTGTAGATGTCTTGTGAGGTATATAAAAAAGGGGCGTTGTACTCTATAATGGGTCTAATGAGTGACAAGTAGAGGGGAACAATAACTTCTTTTTCCTGAATGAGAAACCTTTTTGTGATGAGGTGTGCCACGTAGAAGGATTTCCTGACTACTTTGGCGATGTGATTATCAAAGGAGAGACTACTTTCCACCTGTGTCCCAAGGTCTCTTATTACACTTGCGGTGTTAAGTAGACTAACACCTATGTGGCAGCACATGGGTACAGAGTTTTTACCAAAGGGGATGACAATGCACTTTTTGGCATTCAGCTTGAGGCCATGGCTTTGACAACAGGCATCTGTCTCAGTGAGGCCCTTTTGTAGGATGTCCACATCATTAGGAGTTTCAATTATGGCTCCTAGTTTGCAGTCATCTGCGAACTTCATTAGCCAAAGACCTTCTGTGTTAGCCTGTACTTCAGAAAAGTAGATACCAAACAGGAGAGGACCCAGGACTGAACCCTGTGGTACTCCACTTGTCACTGGTCTGAAGTCGGATTTGGAGTCTGCTACTTTCACAGTGTGGGTTCTGTCAGTGACCCAGTTGGCAACCCATCTTGTGACATAGGGATTTATACCTAGTTTAGTGAGTTTATCTATAATTACAGAGTGGGGGATGGTGTCAAAAGCTTTGGCGAGATCTATATAGGCTGTGTGAACCACCTTACCCTTGTCTAAGTCAGTCAGGTTTAGGAGACATGATCTGTCTTTTATAAACCTGAACTGGATGTGGTCCAGAGTTTGGAGATTACCAATGTCTTTGTTTATAAGTTCCATGATGATACATTCCATGGCCTTGCAGACCAGGCTCGTTAGGCTTATGGGGTGGTAGTTCCCAGGGTCCATGGTGGGTCTCCCTTTGTGGAGTGGGTTAACCATCACTGTGCACCATTCAGTGGGCACAAAGGATGAGGTGAGGCTATGACTGAACATGAAGCTTAGGTGGGTTGCCAGTTCATTCTGTAGTTCATGTAGAATGCAGCCTGGGATGTTGTCAGGTCCCATGGATGCTGTGTTGGCTTTGGAGAGTGTGGTTTTTACCTGTGCAGCTGTGATTACTGGAACTTTGCATTCTTCTGGTATAGAGATGGGGTCTTTAGGTGGTGGTGGTGGGGGGATAAAGTTAGCACTGAACCTATCTGCCAGGATGTTGGCAATATCAGTTGGTTCTGTATATTTAGTGCCATTGTACTGTAACTCAGGGCAGATCTGAGTGTTGTCATTGAGATTCTTGACATAGCTATAGAATGCTTTGTGGTTGTCATTAGAATCAGTGGTGATTTTGTTTTTATAACTACCTTTGGAGGATTTTATGAGGGATTTCAGCTTCTTACTGAGGCTGACCAGGAAGTTCTTCCAGTCATGGGATTTTACACTTTTTTGCAACAGTTTCTTTCTACTGTTTTAGAGTTTGTTTATGGCAGGGAACCACCAGATTGGCTTCCTTTTTTGGAGGATAGCATCTTGGTTCTGTTAGGGATAGCATGATCCATGCACTCGTGTAAGTGCTTATAAAGTGCATATGTGTAGGATTCAGCAGTCATACTTCTAATGTCCATCTGCATGGGTGTTGTGAAGTTTACCACTTCTGTCTTAAGAAGTGTGAAGTTGGCTTTGGAGAAATTTTTTACGGTGGTTTCCCTAATAGGGGGGTGGGGCGGGATGTGGATGTCTAGGCTGATTAGCTTGTGGTCAGATCTGACCAACAAGGAAATGACCTCTGGTGTGGAACACTGGTCACCCATGTTGGTAATGACCAGGTCTAGGATATTGCTGCCCCTGGTGGAGGTGTGAATAAGTTGATCCAAGGCGTTGGAATTTATGAATTCCAGAAAACGTTGAGCAAATGAGTTGGTACATAAGTAGTTTTCCCAGTTAGTGGTGGGGTAGTTGAAATCACCCATTATTAGGGTGTTGGGTTGTACCCTAATATTTTCCAGTGTATCAAGAAATGAGGAGTGGGAATCCTGGGGCATGGTGGGGGATGTAGCAGGTTACAGTTTGGATTGTGGTGTTGCCCAGAGTTAGTTGCACTTGGTTAATATCGGATGCATTGTGCTGAGCAACTAGCCTGGAGGTGTGGATATCCTTAATGAATATGGACACGCCTCCAGCTTTAGTGTTTCAGTCCAGGTTAGGTGGCCGAAAGGTGTGGTATGAATTATAGCTTGGTAATGCAGGGGTGCTCTTTGGAGCCTTGAACCAGGTCTCCGTCACTGCACAGATGCCGATGTTCTCCATTTTAAGGAGTGCCTCGAGTGAATGCATTTTGAGGTTTAGACTTCTAGTATTGAGTAGCATTACCCTCAGATGTTGCTTGCTTGTACCTGTTATGGTGGTGAATTTGTCATTTGAACCTTGCCTAAAAAAGGCACTATAGGGGTGGCAAGTGCCTTAGCCAGTATCTGGAATCCCGAGGGTGACAGGTGCAGGCCATCTCTGGCAAAGCATCGTGGTCTGTCGATCATGTCATCCCAGGCAAACAGATACTGGATCCCCTTAGAATGACACCAGAAGCTTAGCCAATTGTTTATATCAATCATTTTGTCCTTGTACTGTGGTATCATTCTGGGTGATGGCAGGATGCTGCTCAGGGCTAGGGTCATACCTGCCTGGGCTACAAGATCAGAAAGCTCCTCCATGTCTCTTTTCATGTAGTCCTGGGAGGTATGTCTCAGGTCATTCACACCAACATCGACAATGACAGAGTCATATTTGTACTTGTTGTGGAGTGACCTGAGTGGGTGCATTATGTGGCGGATCCTGGCACCCGACAGGCAGCGGACAGTAACTTTCTTCTTGTTTAGCCTGGAACATCAGTGTGCCTGACTATAGAGTCACTTATGACTAGAGTGTTGGGTACATTGTTATGCCTTATGGGCTGTGGTTGAGTGGCACACTGAGTTTGCGTTTCTACTTTTATTGCTTTCCAGTTACCTTGGCAAATAAAGGTTTGAATAATATGTGATAAGCACCTTATCTTCAAAAGACAAGCTATTATGTCTTTAATATTCTTGTGCAATACTGTTAGCAATACCTGTTGTATTCAATATTTGTCAGCTAACTGATGTAACATTTTGGTTCAGCCAACAAAGATGTGATTGTAGACTAGGCATCATCTTAGTACTTCATATGGCTTGGGCACATAATTTTATTGCAAGCAATGGTTGTGCCCCGTGCCCCATGCACACGCTATTTACCCCCCATCTCTGTGACTGCTATAGGATTTGTTTCTGTGGAGAACCAGCAGACAATGAGTCCAGTGCTTGCTTTCCTGTACAGTGGGGATGATTCTGCATTCATCTTAATGAATTTATATTGTGCCTTCTCTGCTAATTTTATCAGTCCATTGTATTGGTCAGTGTGGACTTAGTGTCAGCTACTGGCCTGGAACATTTGTTTCCTCCATGTGTCTGTTATTTTCTCTCTCAACTCATATGCACCTCTATTGTCCTAACAATAGAGGCTCTGTAGCCAGTGTCTTGTGTAGTACTGCTAGCATGACATGTTTCAGGTTCTTTGTGAATGATTTATTTTGATGTTCCATATTATCACAGCCCATGCACTAATTAGTGTAGACAGCTTATCTTGTGAACTTGGCTGAACTTGCCTATGGAATATTAATTTACTATTGTTAGGTCAATAGTGTTGTTTGTTTGTGCCTATAGGTGGTTATGATACAGGGTACGGTTAGTGGTGGTTGGGGGTCTTAGTGGAACATTATCATTACTGCCTTTCTCCATTGAACTATCCTGTTGTGGCAGAACTGGTGGTGCATGGTCTAGTTGTACATGGGGTTTTGACAAGTGCTACTGTTATATTACAACAGCATTTTGTACAACATGCTACACATCTGGACAATATGCCTAGCTTTGCTATGGGTATACTGTAGGAGGATGGAAACTTAATCAGCTGCTCAAAGCTGCAATCTGCATCATTTCATGACCAGGGTATGGGTCAGGCTATCTACTTATTTGTCTTCCCTTTGTGGCCGACTTATCTATGTCATCAGCTATGACTGCTAGTAGTATACAGAGTCTTCTGTAAAATGCAGACAAATGGCTATATACATTGTTTCTCTGTGATTAATGTGCTCATTTATTTTCTGATTTCAGTTTTATAATGTGACATTATACTGGTTTATGATTCCATATCATTTCAGATTAAGCCAAAACTAATTTTGATTTCTGGGGGAGATAATGCAATTAACTAAGGTCTAATTCCCAGACTTATTGATTTTGTGGGATTAATTGAAGAAATTAAAATTTATTTCCAAAATACAAATGGTACATAACATATCCTAGAAAAATGCAAAATGCACAGGACAACCATATACATTTTTTGAACTTTTCATTGTAAAACAACTTTATATACATTATAATATATATATATATATATATATATATATATATATATATATATATATATATATATATATATATATATATATATATATATATATATATATATATATATATATATATATATATATATATATATATATATATATATATATATATATATATATATATATATATATATATACACACACACACACACACACACACACACACATCCGCACACACACACACACACACACACACACACACACACACACACACACACACACACACACACACACACACACACACACACACACACACACACACACACATTAATTGAGTCATTAACATTCCTGCAATACAGTAACAGTAACAGGTCCTTTATTAGACATATCACTGAGTTCATAAACGTACTTTATGGCATTCAGACTGTTAACCCTTGCTTGTGTGTTTTCTTGACAATAGAGTAGTTCATATAACCAAGTCATTCTAATGCAAAAATTGTGTTAAAGATGACACTGCTGTAGTGGGAATGTGCACTGTGCACTAACATTATGGTTACGTACTTGTATAGCTTTACTACTATGATAATGAAATGATGGCAACAATCATTTACATGACAGCACAATTCTGTTGGAGAAGTCTGGCTGTAAAATCTGTATTACATCACAATTTACTCAATTAGAAACACAACCTGTACACATTCATGTCTCATTCTTCCTTTCAGTAACCAAAGCTGATAACTATGAAGAAGGAAGAAATCACTCCACCTCAAAAAAAAACACAAAAAAAAAGCAAAAAACAAAAAAAAAACACACACACACTGCAAGTACACACTTTAAATATTCCATCAATTGTGATTTCCTATGGGAAACAGTCATCAGTATTCTGTACCTTTGTCTTTTAATTCAGGCGTTTTAACATTTGGAGAATCTGATCTCAATTATGTGTAGTACGAGTTGGCATTATGGTTAAAGTGTTTACCTTAGAGACACAAAGTACAAGGTCTAATTCTCACCTTTCAAAGGGAATCTGGCTAAGCTTGAAATGTCCTACAAGGGCAATTAGCCTTGTACTTACCTGTAATACCATAAACTCAATTTTTTTTATTTTATTTTATTTTTTTTAATTTTAATTCCTTAATCAGTTGGCTATTCTAGCTGTCCGATTGTGAGTAATGTGGACTTTGTAATTATGCCTTTAAATTCTCATTATTTTTCAATTTTTTTAAAATTTCAAGTTCTTAAATTGTGAGCTATTGTCTAATGCACCAATATCAGGTATGCATTTTCTTTAAAATACCAGTATAACTGGATTGTCACAAAGGGTCCTAAAGTATAACCACCTCTGGGTACTTAGAATCATCTATGCATAATAAATGCATGTGCTTGTTTTTTTTTTTTTAATTTAAAAAACATCTGTACCTTCAGTTCTTCATGGTGGAGATATTTTTCAATGTCACAATGGATATAGATTGAATTAGCTAAGTTTTCTACTTTTGAGTCATTATTATGACGTGGGCTGCGCACATTACAATTTTACACCATTTGCTCTGTTTCTAATTACATTACTAGTCAGTACATTATATTGTTTACTCATTCCTTTCTTGCCCTTCACTTTTCTAAGATGTGACTCACATATTCTGACAACTGGATCTTGTCAGTTTTGAACATTTAACCTGAAATACAACTTATTTCTCCTTAAATGAAGAGTAAGACTACATTTCTTATCTAAATGCAGCATTTTCCATTTGGCAACCTTTCATTCTGACTCCATTCAATAACTGCATATCTTCTCAGAGTCAGTTGTTGCTGTGTCTTTTGGCTTTTCCCGGATAGGGGTCGCCACAGTGGAACTCCCATACGCTAATGATTGGCAATAGAATTTTACATGCCGAGTTGCCAGCGCTGATGCACAACCTTCAACGAAGGTATGCCAATTCACGCATGTCTCCACACAGAAGACACTCTAGCTGCAAATCGAACAGGACAACGTCGTAACTGTGAGGCGACAACACTACCACAGCACCACCACCGCGTTATTATCTTCTCAGAGTCAGTACACGTATGAATTAGTTACTTTTGCTTTTGTCAGTCATAACTGAATTATCATCTAAAATATGTAGTGCTTCTAACAAATCTTCATTCTTTTCTGGTAAATATAGTCTTCTCTGGATATTTGCTGCATGCAGTTGCTATCATCATCTGTACTTCTCTGTTACAAAATAAGCAATATCTTTTGTAGAGCACAGTATGTATGTGTCTTTTAAAAAGCATAGCAAGTAATGAACATGCACATATAAATAATGGGCACATGTTATACCTACTGCCATTTTGAAAGTGTGGCCAGAGAGTAAGCATGTGAGAATGAATCTACTTGGTTTGTATATAAGTTAGCTAAGTTAAAGTTAACAGCTACAACCATAATGTATTTGTACATAATAAAGCTGCTTGAACAGAACCCACAAAGACTTATCTATTATATCAAGACAAGACGAGTAACATGGTGTCAGAACTGGGATCACAGGGATTGATATTTGAAGCCACAAGGTGCAGAGATAACAGAGAAGGTAAACTAAGAGAAACAAGCATGAAAAAGAGCCAGAAAAGAACCAAAGGTAATGAAAATTTGCACAAACAGTTTACTTTATAAAAAAGATAAAACTGAGCATTACAAGGGCACAAAACACATTATTAAACAAGCAAGAGGCACAAAAGGTTTATTAAGTGAAATGTTTAAGATTAAGATATTTGACAAAATGAGTATGTGTAAAGCAAAACAAGTATGTTTAAAACAAAATGAGTATTTGTAAAGTGAAATGAATGTGTTTAAAGCAAAATAGGCATGTTTAGAGTAAAACCAGCACAAGAAAAGTACAATCGGCATGAAAATACATTAAACAATCAAAACAAATATAACAAAGGTAAGAAAAGGGCAGATTAACTATAAATAAACTAAGGAGACAGCATATTTTTTGGTAAAGTGCTGTGTTTTGGCATAACTATGACTTTGTATTATATCATGGGCATAACTAGAGTTATTTGAAGTATCTCAAAGTGTGCAAAAGTGCTTACAGTGTGTGCTTATTACTCTGCATATAGTCCAAAGAGTTTAATTGTGTGCAAAGTACAACTATTTCACAAAGTGCAGTCAAATACAGCCATTTCGAAATGTTTCTTGTGCTGGGTATGTCTATTTTCAAAGTGCCATCATTACAGAGTGTTCTTGCACTTTAAAGAATTATCTACCAAAGTACTGCCATTTTGGGGAAGTTTCAGTGTGCTGTGTACTGTCTATTTTCAAAAAGCAATTACTTTGAAATGTTTCTTACTCTGAGCTTCTTCTGCCCAATTCATTCACACAGTTCAGTTATTTGAGATGTTTCTTAAAATCACGATAGATGACTTATGCTGTACAACAATTTCAAGAGTGTAAAATGCCCGAGACACTCATTTTGCAAAATTCAGTCATTCAGAGGCTCGATGTGCCATTGGTCAAAGTTACAAGTATAGGCATAAATTTCTGGCATATGTGTGTGTATTTGTGCAAATTTGTAAGAATCCTTCACTGGTGTGTGTTAATATGGCAGATGGATTTTGAAAGCCCTCACCACTTGTATTTGATCAGACTATTGCAGGGAATTGGAGAATATTTGAGCAAGAGTATGATATTTTTATACAAGCAGCTTATTCAGACAAAGATGCACGCAACAAGACATTCATTTTGCTAATCCTAGCTGGGCCAGAGGCCATTGAAAGAGAGCATTTATTTGTGTATGCACCAGCAGTATATGAGGGAAAAGGTAAAAATTGTCATATTAATGTACAGGCTGAATCAAGGGAAGACCCCAAGTGTTTGAAGCACAAATTCAGGGAAATGTGCAACCCCCCAGACAAATATTACATTAGCGAGGCATTTGTTTTACACAGGAGATCAGAAACCAGGGTAGACTTTTGCAGCTTATATTACTGACCTGAGAAACATGGCTAAAATGTGTCAGTTTGGTGACTTAAAATATGAGTTGATAAAGGACAGGCTTGTGTGTGGTAGTAATAGAGCTGCTGTGAGAAAGATTTTGCTTTGTCACAGTGAGTTAACCTTGAGTAAAACCATTGATATTTGTCAAATCCATGATGTTACAGAAAGGCACACAAGTATGCTTGCAAATGACAAAAGCATGATTTCAGCAGGCGCCACAGCAAATGTACATAGCATGTAACTCGTGGCAAACAGAAGTAGGCCTAAGCACATGGCAGCCACAGCCCCTGCTGGTTCACCAGGAAAACCATATAGTTTTCCAGCAAGTTCTAAGAAAGGAACATGTGCAGTGCAGTACAAGTGTGTCAAAAAAACCCAAATCCCGCTTCATTGTTAACTGTCACAACTGTTGTACAAACCATGAGTCTAAAAGAGAAAAATGCTTAGCATTTGGTCAGCAATGCCACAAGTGAAAAAAATGAACCATTTTCAAAGGTTTTGCAAATCAAGTAAATCACACAAACTTACAAAGACAGATAACTCAAAAAAGCAAACTGATCAAGTAGAATTGC